>NW_022437141.1:410313-452788 GCF_009761245.1 Sapajus apella | reverse complement strand
TTGAGACGGAGTTTCGCTCTTGTTACCCAGGCTGGAGTGCAATGGCGCGATCTCGGCTCACCGCAACCTCCGCCTCCTGGGTTCAAGCAATTCTCCTGCCTCAGCCTCCTGAGTAGCTGGGATTACAGGCACACACCACCATGCCCAGCTAATTTTTTGTAGCTTTAGTAGAGGCGGGGTTTCACCATGTTGACCAGGATGGTCTCGATCTCTTGACCTTGTGATCCACCCGCCTCGGCCTCCCAAAGTGCTGGGATTACAGGCTTGAGCCACCGCGCCCGGCTCATTTTTTAATTTTTTAACTTTTTGTAGAGACTAGGTCTCCTAACCTTGCCCAGGCTGGTCTCAAACTCCTGCGTTCAAGTGATCCATCAGCCTCAGCCTCCCAAAGTCCTGAGATTACGGACATGAGCCACCTAAGCAATTTTTTAAAAAAGTGTTGACTGAGGCAAGTGGATCACTTAAGCCCAGGAGTTCGAAGTCACAGTGAGCCATGACTGAGCTACTGCACTCCAGCCTGAGTAACAGAGCAAGACCCTATCTCTCAAAAAATAAGAACTATTTAAAGTGTGGGTTGGGCACCGTAGCATATACTTGTAATCCCAGCATTTTATAAGGCCAAGGTGGGAGGATCACTTGAGCTCAGGAGGTCGAGACCAGCCTGGGCAACATAGTAAGACCCCATTTCTACAAAAAATTAAAAATATTAGCCAGGCATGGTGGTGTGTACCTATAGTCTCAGCTTCTCAGGAAGCCGAGGCAGGAGAGTTGCTTGAGCCCAGGAGGTAGAGGCTGCGGTGAGCTATGACCAAGCCATGCACTCCAGCCTGGGTAAGAGAGCAAGACCTCATCTCTAAACAAAAGACGTTTTTGTTAAGGTGTTGAGAAAGGACTTAGAGAGAGTCCTGAGAAAACCAGACCTCAGGACCATGAAGTTGTGTCCTTCCTCCTCGCCCCTCAACCTTTCAGGCACACCCCACCCCTCCCCTCCTGCCCCAGTCCCAGGCCCACTCTCACCCCTGGCACCTGGCTGAGCTCTGGCTCGGGGTGGGGAGGGACATCCTTGGCTGCCAGGCAGATGGGCTCTACAAGGCCCAGCGCCTACAAGCCCCTGCAGAACTCGCCACCAAGGAGTTGGACTTGTCTAGCTTCATGGAGAGCCAGGGCACGGGGACCACCAGCACAGCTGGCTTCCTTCCTTCCTGGGAGGGGTCTTGGGGGTCACCTAGGACCCTCTGTTTGACAGATGGGAAAACCAAAGCTCAGAAAGGTTAGCATATGTTCAAACAAACGCCAATCATGTGTCTAGCAGGGAGAAAGGGTAATCCCAGAAGCAGATAAACCCAAATCCTTTTTGAAGGCCCTCCTGAATCCTGGAAAATCAAATGTTCTTTCCAACTCTGCTTCCTTGAGCTAGTGCTGGAGCAAAAGTCTACTCCAGGTGGGCTGGGACTGGGGGCAGAGAAGGGAGGGAGATTGGCAGAAAATTAGTTTTCAAAGTGGCTGAGGGCTGCTTGTCCCCTCCAACCCCCCAACAACCCACTCACCTGGAAGCCTTTCCCCCCACACCCATTTTCTCTTTCTGGCTAAGGCTTACCCTGGATCTAGGATGAACGTGGGGGGCCTGGGGAGAGGTAGGGGACTGGGAAGCAGTCCTGTCCGCCCTCTGAGCCTCATGGGCGGGTGGGGCTCCTGCCTGACATTCCCATGCTTCTCCTGCCCCCGCGCGACTCCCCTGCTGCCCAAATCGCCTTTTCCCAGATCCAATTAAAACGGTGTTTGGAGCAAGGTTGAAATAATCACATAATCATTTTCTCCAGTAAAGTTACTGGCTGGAGCCTGATTTGAAAGCTGAGCTGGTAATTGAATCTGAGGGGCAGCGACAGAAGAGGAGCTGGGGGTAGTGGTGGGGGCTCTTTGTGGGGCCCAGAGGCTACTGGCTGTGATCACCCCTCTCACCACCAGCAACAGGGGGTGTTGCAACCCCTTCCTTCTGTCCATCACCATCTCACTGCCTCCCTCTAGTCACAGGCCTCTCTTGGGGTAATAGAACTCCCAGGCTTCAACAGAAGAGGCCCGGACTCCATGCCATCAGACTTTCTCGATTCATGGGCCAGACTGGGAGGCCACATACCTGTAGTCACCCAGAGAGGTCAAGCAAGGTCAGGACTCCTACCCAGGTCTCCAGCCACTGCTTTTTTTCTTTTTTTTTTTTTCCCCAGAGACAGTTTTGCTTTGTTGCCCAGGCTGGAGTGCAGTGGCGCAATCTCAGCTCACTGCAAACTCTGCCTCCCCGGTTCAAGCAATTCTGTCTCAGCCTCCTGAGTAGCTGGGATTACAGGTGCATGCCACCACACCTGGCTAATTTTTGTATTTTTAGCAGAGACAGGGTTTCACCATGTTGGCAGGCTGGTCTCAAACTCCTGATCTCAGGTGATCCACCCGCCTCAGTCTCCCAACGTTCTGGGATTACAGGCGTGAGCCGCTGTGCCCAGCCCAGCCACTGCTTTCCTCTCTACTGCAGGTTTCCTGGCTCCCGGGCCCTCCCCACCCTATCCTGCTCTGCCCATCTTCCTCAGCCATCTCCTAGGTTTCCTGGTGCCACCCTATCCTCTCTGCAGCAGGGAGGGGAAGGGACTATCTTCGTGATCCCTGGACCAGCGGGCTGTGCAGCAGGGGCTCCCCGCATTATCAACAGCTGACATGCCCAGACTGGGCAGCCCTGCCAGGTCTTCCTCCACGTCCTTCCTCTCAGCATTCAACTGGGGCTCAGAATATCTGCCACGTGTGACTCATTCATTTCTTCCCTCTTTCCCTTCTTTCCTCCACTCTATTCTTTTTTATATTCTTTTTTTTTTTTTTTTTTTTTTTTGAGATGGAGTCTGGCTCTGTTGCTCAGGCTAGAGTGCAGTGATGCAATCTCAGCTCACTGCAACCTCTGTCTACAGGTTCAAGCAATTCTCCTGCCTCAGCCTCCCAAGTAGCTGGGAACTACAGGTGCCTGCCACCATGCCTGGCTAATTTTTGTATTTTTAGTAGAGACGGGGTTTCACCATATTGGCCATGCTGGTCTCGAACTCCTGACCTCGTGATCCGCCTGCCTTGGCCTCTCAAAGTGCTGGGATTACAGGCGTGAGCCACTGGGCCTGGCCTGAATATTATTTATGTCCCTATTGCTTGTGAGGCGCTGAGGAGGGTGCTGGGATGGAGAGGTACAGACGGAGCAGCAACTGCGCTCACGGGCCTGTGGCAGGTTTGAGCAAGTTAACACAAGAGTGGGCCCTCACCTGCAGCTGGGGGACGGGGCATTCCGGCTGAAGTGAGCTCTAGGCTGACGTCTCAAAGCTGAACAGGAGTGCGTGACTCAAGACAAATGCAAAGGCTGGGAAGCAGGAAGCGCCTGGGTGTGATCTTGGGCAAGTTGAGATCTCAGTTTCCTCATCTCTAGAATGAGCTACCAGCTCAGTTTGCCTGGTGAGATTCTGGGGAAGAATGGACATGGAAGTGTTTGTAAGATGGAAAATCCCACTTAAACGATGATTGGTTTTTTTGTGGGTTTTTTGTTGTTTGTTTGTTTGTTTTTTGGTTTTTGAAACGGAGCCTTGCTCTGTCGCCAGGCTGGAGTGCAGTGGAGAGATCTCGGCTCACTGCAACCTCCGCCTCCTGGGTTCAAGCGATTCTCCTGCCTCGGCCTCCCAAGTAGCTGGGACTACAGATCAGCTGTTTTTTGTATTTTAGTAGAGATGGGTTTCACCATGTTGGCCAGGATGGTCTCAATCTCTTCACCTTGTGATCTTCCTGCCTCGGCCTCCCAAAGTGCTGCAATTATAGGCATGAGCCACTGCATCTGCCCTGTTTTTTAAATTTTTTTGAGACAAGATTCCACCCTTGCCCAGGCTGGAGTGCAGTGGTATAATCACTGCAGCCTCAAACTCCTAGGCACAAGCAATCCTCTTGCCTCAGTCTCCTGAGTAGCTGGGATTACAAGTGTGAGCAACCTTGCCAGCTAATTTTCTTTTTTAAAATTTTGTGTAGAGACGGAGGCCTTGCTATGTTGCCTAGGCTGGTCTTGAACTCCTGGCCTCAATTGATCCTCCCACCTCAGCCTCCCAAGGCCAAGGATTAAGGCGTGATTAAGTGCTGGAATTACAGGCATGAGCCATTGTGTCCAGCCAATGATTGTTGCTAATGGAGGGCATTTGTCCCCTATCCCAGACAAGGGACAGAGCCTGGGGGTGGGACGGGTCGGTGGTCGGTGGTCGGGTGGTGAGGGAGGCTGGAGGTGGGAGGAACGGGAAGTGAGGACCTGCTCTGCAGAGGCCTTGTGCCTATCTGGGATTGGAAGCCAGCAGCTGGGTGGCGGTATTGTCACCACATGGCTGGAAGTTGGGATGGAAGAAACCACAGGGTTGGTGGCTGTTGGCAGGGCTAAGTCTGGCTCCTCTGGCCAGTGCCCAGCTTCCTCACGGTCACTACTCTCTGGGCCTGGGGCACTCTAAGCCCCGGGAGTCAAGGTGGGACTGTGAAGGAATCTAGTCCCCTTCCTGCACCTCTCGGCTAATCAATATCTGCTCTGCCCTCCCTGCCTTCAGCAGGGTCGGTGCCAGATGTGCCATCTTGGAACTGACTGATTGGCTGAGGGGGCAACCCTTCTGCCCACCCCTCACTATGTGGGCTTTTGGGGAGACCTAGCCATAGGCAAGCTTTGTGCCCCCCAACTGGCTCAGTGGTACCAGCCACTGAGCTGCCTCCCCTGGGCCCTCATAAGACCATGCCTGCAGCCTCAGTGCCCTTCCGGGCACGGCTGGCCTCCCGGTCAGCAGCTGTAGGGGTGAGCCATGGCTCTCATTAGAGCTTAATTAATCAATTGAGTTAATCAGACAGCTGTGATGTGCTGTGCTTGCAGATGGGGTGGGAGAAGGAGAGGGACTGGAAGGTGGAGCTGGGGCTGGCAGGGCCTGGGCTGGCAGCAGAGCCTGGTGGGTCGGCAAGGGAGGAGGGTGCTGGAAAGGAGGATGAATGATCCCAACAAAGTCCTGTGACTGGTGAAAGGTGCCCTTGGCAAGGTGCCAGAGACAGAGCCTGGGGGAGGAAGAAGTAGGACCTCTCCCACCTCCAGCTTCCTCTCTCATTTTTTATCTTGTCACATGTGTCTCCAAAGCTGTTTGAAATCCTTCACTGAATGGATTGCGAAAAAGAGACAAAGACAAAAAAAGGTAGGTCCTCACATTCCCAGTGATCCCAGTCTGATGGGGAGGCCAGAGGTCTACTGGCAGCACACAGAGACCCAGCCTCAGAATGGAGACAGACACAGGGTCTCTTCAGGTGAGCTGCTCAGGCTTGGACATCTGGACTGCGTGTATGGGGAGGAGCCAGAAGGACCAGAGCCAAGGGTGGGCGGGAGTCCAGTAAGACTATTGGGAGGAGGGGAGTGCCTGAGTGGGGTTTACAATGTGATGTGCAAAATGTTGTTTCATCTATTTTTTCTCACTTCCGACCTTGGCGTTACCTTGGGGTGGGGAGTGCTAAGGACAGGAAGTGTGACGGTGGGAAATGGATTCTGAGAGGACTCACAGACAGCCCGGATAGCTCTGCCCTCCAGGGGCTTCCATTTCCAGAGGCTGACCGGAAGTCTGAGGCTGTGAGAGAGAAAGATCCAGGGCCTGGGACATGCAAGGAGCTATGGGAGATGGATCAGAGGAGGGCAGGCATTTCTGATGAGGCTACCGGGCAAGGGTTCCCAGAAGAGGTGGCATTTGAGCCAGGCCTTGCAGAATGGATGGATTTCAATCAGTAGAAGTGGGTGTGGAGAGGAAGAAGCATGTTGCAGGAGGAGAAAGTGCCCAGGCAAAGGCAGGGAGGCTGGGCTGCCTTAGGCAGGGCCAGTTGGCACGGCAAGTTGGGCTGGAAGCAAGGTTCCTGTTTGTGTCAGGGGGAAAGGGCTTGATGGTGAAAGGCTCTTGGAATGCCGAACCAAGGAGTCTGAAAGGGAATTTGGGCCGGATGTGGTGGCTCGAGCCTGTTATCCTAGCACTTTGGGAGGCTGAGGCGGGCGGATTACTTGAGGTCAGGAGTTTGAGACCAGACTTGCCAACATGGTGAAACTCCATCGCTACTAAAAATACAAAAATCAGCCGAGCATGGTGGCAGGCACCTGTAATCCCAGCTCCCTGGGAGTCTCGGGCAGGAGAATCACTTGAACCTGGGAGGTGGAGGTTGCAGTGAGCCAAGATCTCACCACTGCACCCCAGCCTGGGCAATAGAGTGAGACTCCAACTCAAAAAAACAAATAAATAAATAAATAAAGGGAATTTGGTAGACAGTAGGAACCACCATAAGTCTATCTGGGAAGAATAGGCTGAAAACAGCTGTACAGAGAGGAAGTCTGTGGAAACAGTTCTTTGTAGGATAGAACCAAGAAGGGAGAAATCTGAAACAAGAAGAAAGGCCAGGGGCAGTGCCTCATGCCGCTCATCCCAGCACTTTGGGAGGCCGAGGTGGGAAAATTAGTTGAGGCCAGGAGTTCGAGATCAGCCTGGGCAACATTGCAAGGCCCCATCTGTACAAAAAAATTTAAAAATTAGCTGGTGTGGTGGCATGCACCTGTAGTCCCAGTTGCTCTCGAGGTTGGGGAGGGAGGCTTATTTGAGCTCAGCAGTTGTAGACTGCAGTGAGCTATGATTATGCCACTGCACTCCATCCTGGATGACAGAGCAAGAGGCTGTGTAAATAAATAAATGAATTAATGAAGAGGCCGAGCCAGGTGACTCATGCCAGCCCTTTGGGAGGCCAAGGCAGGAAGATCATTTGAGCCCAGGAGTTCGAGACCAGCCTGGGCAACATGGCAAAATCTGATCTCCACCAAAGATACAAAAAATTAGCTGGGTGTGATGGCGCATGCCTGTGGCCCCGGCTACTTGAGAGGCTGAGGTAGAAGGGTCTCTTAAGCCCAGGAGGTTGAGGCTGCAGTGAGCCATGTTCATGCCACTGCACTCCAGCCTGGGTGACAGAGGGTGACCCTGTCTTCAAAAAAAAAAAAAAAAAAATTAAATCCCAGATCTATCCCTTAGTTGCAGAGACCACAAAAGATACAGCTCGGGCTGGGCAGTGGCTCACGTCTGTAATCCAAGCACTTTGGGAGATTGAGGCCAGTGGATCATCTGAGGTCAGGCGTTCAAGACCAGTCTGGCCAACATGACAAAATGAGGTTTCTACTAAAAAGATGAAAATTAGCCGGGTATAGTGGGGGGTGCCTGGAATCCCAACTACCTCGGAGGCTGATGCAGGAGAATCGCTTGAACCTGGGGGCGTTGGTGGAGGTTGCAGTGAGCCGAGATCTAGCCACTTTACTCCAGCCTGGAAAGAATGAAACTAAAAAAATTAAACAATAAAAATAATTGAAGGCTCATTGTGGCTCTTAGGACCTGGCAGGTGGGCTGGGGGCTTGGTCCTGGGGTAGCCTGGTGCTTCTCTCCACATTCTCCCCCAGGCAGGGCAATTGTGCAGCTAGGACAGGGAAGACCAGTGGGAAGTAGGGGCTGGGGCCACTTGGGCACAGGATCATCTGGCTCAGGTGTGAGAGATCTAGGTTTCCAGGTCCTCTTCTCTGGCTCCAGCAGAAAATGTCAGGCTAGACCCAGAGGGCCGCCCTGCCAGCCCTGGGCTGCCTTCACATTGCCCTGACATAGCCCCGTCCACTCCTTCCCACAAACCCTTGCGCCTAGAGCAGCTGAGTAGGAGGGCCTGGGTATCCTGGCCCCACCCCAGTGTGTCCAGCTTACTCACTGCTGGGTGTGCTGTGTGGCTCTCAGAAAATCACATCCTTTCTGGGCTTCCCCTCGTACCCTCTTTCTCAAGCCTCCCCCTGAAGTTGGAGGGCCTCTGCAGACCCTGGGGGTACAGCCAGCAATAGCCAACCAAGGGAGGGGTGGCCTCGGAAGGGAATCGTCTCCCTCCCCTGCTCCTCACTTTCACTTTTCCTCGCATGCTTTCATGGCTTACAAGCATACTGTTTTTGTGTAAGAAACCTTTTTACAGCCTTTGATCACAGCTAGTCCCATTGGAGAGATGGTGCATCTCTGAGAGGGGCCTTACCTTAGATGCTTCAGCCAGAAGACTGGGCGCTGACGGAATGAGAAGCTCCCAAGCCCAGCTGTCAGGCTCCTCCCTCCAACCCAGCTGCTCTAGGGGACTTTGCCAGGGGACTCCGGAAAAGGGAGCTCAGTGTATACCCAGCCCCGCCCCTATGCTGGCGAACTGGCCATTAATTAGTCTGCCTCCCCGAGAGAGCCCCTGCTGGGGCACTGTAATACCTGAGAGGCCAGATAGTTAGTTGCCCATGCCCACAGCAAAACGGGGGCTCTGCCTTGTATTTCTTTTTCTTTTTTTCTGCCTTGTATTTCTCAGGGTCTTACTTCACCTTCTGCCTCCAGAGGTCCCTCCTCACTGTCACGGAGTGGGGCGGTGGGCAGAGGTCCGGGCAGAAGCTCCTATCTTGGGGGCTTCTCATTCCAGTTCTGTGCTGGCCCAAACGTGTGGCTTCAGGGCACTTGGAATGTGGTTAGTGCCACATGCTGAAATGATGATATTTTAGATATACTGGGTTAAGTTGAAAAATATTTGAGGCTGGGCGTGGTGCCTTGCACCTGTAATTCCAGCACTTTGAGAGGCCGAGGTGGGTGGATCACCTGAGGTCGGGAGTTTGAGACCAGCCTGACCATCATGGAGAAACCCCATCTCTACTAAAAATACAAAATTAGCCGGGCAAGGTGGTGCACGCCTGTAATCCCAGCTACTTGGGATGCTGAGGCAGGAAAATCACTTGAACCCAGGAGGCAGAGGTTGCAGTGAGCTGAGGTTTGACTCCAACCTGGGCAACAAGAGTGAAACTCTGTCTCAAAATAATAATAATAATAATAATAATAATAATAATAATAGGCTGGGTGCAGTGGCTCATGCCTGTAATCCCAGCACTTTGAGAGGCTGAGGCGGGTGGATCACGAGGTCAGGAGTTCGAGACCAACCTGACCAACATGGTAAAGCCCCATCTCTACTAAACATACAAAAATTAGCAAAAAATTAGCCGGGCATGGTAGCGTGTGCCTGTAATCCCAGCTACTAAGGAGGCTGAGGCAGGAGAATCGCTTGAACCTGGGAGGTGGAGGTTGCAGTGAGCTGAGATTGTATCACTGCACTCCAGCCTGGGCGACAGAGTGAGTCTCCATCTCAAAAACAAAAAAAAATTTTATATATATATAAAATATATATATATATATTTTGTATACATATATATATACACACACACACACATATATATATGTAATTTGAATTAATTTGAAGTGTTTCTTTTTACCTTTTTGTTTTGTTGTGTTTTCGAGACGGAGTCTCGCTTTGTTGCCAGGCTGGAGTGCAGTGGCACAATTTCAGCTCACTGCAATCTCCCAGGTTCAAGCAATTCTCCTGCCTCAGCTTCCTGAGTAGCTGTGACTACAAGTTCGCACAACCATGCCCAGCTAATTTTTGTATTTTCAGTAGAGACAGGGTTTCACCATATTGGCCAGGCTAGGCTGGTCTCGAACTCCTGACCTTGTGATCCACCCACCTCGGCCTCCCAAAGTGCTGAGATTACAGGTGTGAGCCACCAGGCCCGGCCACCCTTTTTTTTTCAGACAGGGTCTCACTCTGTTGCCCAGGGTGCAGTGATGCAATCACAGCTCACTACAGCTTCAACCTCCTGGGCTCAAGTGATACTCTCAGCTCAGCTCAGCCTCTCATGTAGCTGAGACTACAGATGTGCCACCACTCCTGGATAATTTTTCCGTAGACATGACGTATCCTTATGTTGCCCAGGCTGGTCTTGAACTGATCCTCCTGCCTCAGCCTCCCAAAGTATTAGGATTACAGGTGTGAAGACCATTCCTGGCCTGTTTTTACTTTTTAAAATGTGACCATTAGAACATTTAACAGTATATATATGGGCTGAGTGCAGTGGCTCATTCTTGTAATCTCAACACTTTGGGAGGCCAAGACAGGTGGATCATGAGGTCAGGAGTTCAAGACCAGCCTGGGCAACATGGTGAAACCCCATCTCTACTAAAAACACAAAACTTAGCCGGATGTGGTGGCAGTCACCTGTAATCCTGGCTACTTGGGAGGCTGCGGCAGGAGAATGGCTTGAACCTGGGAGGCAGGGGTTGCAGTGAGCCAAGATTGCACCATTGCACTCCAGCTGGGCTACAGAGCAAGACTCTGACTCAAAAAAACAAAAACAAAACCAAAAACCAAAAACTAGCCAGGTGCTCAGGAGGCTGAGGTGAAAGGGTTGCTTGAGCCCAGGAGGCTGAAGCCACAATGAGCTATGATTTTGCCACCGCACTGTGGCCTGGGCCACAGAGGGAGAACTTGTCTCTAAAACAAATTAATTTAAAAAACAATTGTTTAAGTGCATGTGTGGCTCACAGTATATTTCTAAGGGCAGTGTTGTCCAGATAGCAATAGCCCCTCAGCCCTCCCTGTCCAGTGTTTTTTATAATTGCATTAAAAACCTCTTAGACCAGTGGGGTGGGGGGTGCCTGCTTTTATTTTACAGATAAGGAAGGTGAGACTCTATGAGGTCAGATGACTTGGTCAAGGTCATACAGCCAGGAACGGGTGGAGGCCAGATTTTCCTGACTCTAGATCTGAGACAATGTAGATCTGAGGTGTCGCTGCTGCCCCATGGGCACTGACTCACCCTCGGTCACTCACCACCCCCAGCCGCTGCTGCAGCCACTACCCCCTCCCCACACACTAGGAATCTTCCACTAGAAACAGCCCCCTGACAAATCCCATGAAGACAAAGGCCTCTTGGGCCTCTGTTGAAGCCGGAGTCTGATCTGAGTTAGACTCTGTGGTCTATGATTCTCCCTCAAAGCCGGTGCCTTCGCCTTGCCACCAAAGCAAGGCTCCTTTGTACCTGCTGCCACTCACACTCATCAGGGCAGAAGAAGCAATGGCCACTGCTCCCTGGGACATGTCTGTTTCTCTCCCACCCATGCTCCACCTCCTGGGTTCCACCGCATCTACCTACTCTTTGAAGACGGACATATTCAGTGATGCTAGGGGACTGTTTCTTTAATTTCCCCCCCATCCGTCCCTGGAACGTGATAAAAATACCCAGCATTGATCTTTTTTTCTTCCCCTTCTGCCAGGATAATGTTTACCCAGGTGTCAATCAGGAGAAGAATTTGGCTTCCTAATTTCTCTTCTCCTCCCTGGGGGCCACACATCTCCCCGCCTCACATGGACACTGAGCTAAAATCAAGGTTACTAATAATCCCCCAGCACACACAGACACCGAGAGCACATATATTAAAGTCACATATTGATTTATATTTCCGGGTCCCTCTGCCTTTTTGCCCAGCCTCAGCCTTTCTCTCTGACAAGGAGAAAAAAGAATTACACAGCTATATTTATCGCCAAGATGTTTAGTGTAAAGAGCATTGTGTCTGAAGGTAATTCCCGCCCCTCTACCCTCTGTGGAGGTATTTTTTAAAAATAGTGTGGCATCGCCTATCTATAAGCATTTATCTTTTTGGTATTCGTTTTTTCAATTTTCCCTGAGGGAAGCAATGAGAGATTTAAGGTAGACTGTCAGAAGAACTTCCTGGCTTGATAAATGGTGGGCTGCCATCCCCAAAGAGGTTGGTGGGGTTGTTCTGCCAGCAGAGAGAATCCTGTTGCAGGTGGGGGTGAAGTGGGTAGGAGTGAGTTTAGAAGGCAGGGCAGTGGATTCAGCAGCCTCTAGAGGTCACCCATCAAGCTGGGTGTGGTGGCTCATGCCCGTAATCCCAGCATTTTGGGAGGCTGAGGCAGGAGGATCACTTGAGTCCAGGAGTTTGAAACTAGCCTGGGCAACAAGGCAAGATCCTGTCTCTAAAAAAAGAAAATTAGCCAAGCATGATGGTACTCATCTGTAGTCCAAGCTATTCAGGAGAGTCACTTGAGCCTAGAAGTTCAAGGTTACAGTGAGCTCTGATGGCTCCGCTGCACTCCCGTTTGGACAACAGAGTGAGACCCTATCTCTAAAAAAAAAATAAAAATAATAATAAAAAAAAGAGATTACCACCAGTTCAAATAGCACCTCATAATTACTGACTGTGGTCCCATTTCACAGGTGGGAAAATCAAGGAGTGAGTTTGCTTCCCATTGGCAGGGAACCGAGGCTCTGGATTCCATGTTAACCTTGCCTTTCCACCTAGACTCTGGATTTGATGGGAAAAGAACTTTCCTCCAGGTGGGGTCGACTCCGGCACTGAGGGCTGCAGGTGGGACAGCAGTGGGGTAGTGCTGGTAGGGGAGGAGACTCATTCTTTAAAAAGGGGTCTCAAAGCACTAAGCCTGAGGCTCACAGTCTTCCCCTAACCTCTCCTCCCTCCCAGAGACCTTGTCACTCTGGAAGAGCAGCCAATTAAAAATGCCAGGCTGAGCATTTGATGCCAGTTCCCTCGGTGGCTCTTGGGCTGGGAGCAGTCTTGAGCCTGGGAAACGAGCCGCCTCCCACACAAACTTGGCCCTATCTTCTTCATGCCCGTTGTGAGTTTCCTCCCCTCTCCCAGACATCATTTACTCCTCACAAATGCTCTGGGAGGCAGAGGGTGTCAGCCCCATTTTACACATGGGAAAACTGAGGTTAAGCACTTTACTAGTAACATGTAGCCAGGAGAAGGCAAAGCCTCAGCTACAGCCCAACTGTCCTGACACCCCCTCCCCCCCCACTTCCCGCCCCCGCCCTTTGCTGCAGGGCTGGCCTCCTGGAACTCAGCTTGGCATGAATCAGGAGCCCTTGGTGACCTTCTTCAGATCCCTCCAGCCTCCTTCCCTGGCTGAAGCCTTGGGATCATCTCACTCTCCACGCCGGTACTGGAAAAGTGGCTTCTCTACTAGTTGTGCCCAGATGCACTTGGGCTGGGGCTCAGGACTCTCCCTGCTGGAGCTCGCCCAGGGTCCTGGAGCCCATCCCACCCCTGCCAGGGACACAGGGGACACTGGCTGTCTCCTGCTTTCCCTTTGGTATTTTTCAGTGGCTTGGTTGAGTCGCCTCAAACTCGCCGTCCCTCACTTCATTCTAGAACCTATTTTACCCGGTACCAGGGTAAGAACTAATATCTGTGGAAAGCCACTGCGTGCCAGCCCTGGGCAAGGTGCTGTCCCTCCGTGCTGTTGACCCCGCAAGGTGAAGGTTGAGCCCCCATGTTTGGCGGGTACTCCGCGGCTCAGGGAGCGTAAGTAACTTCGCCAAGGTCACCCAGCGGGTAAGGGGAGTTCCTAGGACTGGGCCTGGTCTGCCTGACCCCAAATCTTTGCTTTGGAGCTCACTCCCCTCATCGGCTGTCTCCATCAGACAGGCCAGGTGGGAGCAGGGGCCAGACAGCGCAGGGCGCGGCGGGAATCAGCAACGAGGACCCTCTCGGGGAACTTTTCCCATTGAAAATCTGTTCCCTCGCGGCCACGGGTGATGTATGGCTGGAGCTGATGAGAAACGTGCAGCAGAATGGAGGAGGGCGGCCCGGGCGGGGGCAGCGCGGCATTGAGATTCCACGGGGCGCGGGGGGCGGCGCAGCCCTGACACCCGCCGGGTAATTGATCTGGAGGTGCCAATTTGCAGCAACTAAATATTTGGTTTCTGCCTTTGACCGCTCCGCGCTCTGCTCAAACAAACTTCAATTAAAAGCGAAAAGCGAGGGGTGGGGAGGCGGCTTGCCCGGGTCCCCGAGGCCCGATCGATGTCGCGGAGCCCGCAGGCTGGCGAGCGCGGTGCGAGGGGAGGGGACGCGGCTGACGGGGGCCAGGCGGGCGCGCGCCCTCTTCCGGATCGCAGAGCACTGGGCGCCCGGCCCGCAGGAGGCATCGCCCGAGAGAGAGACGGCGGAGGCGGCGCTAGGAGCCCGGGAGCGGCGGCTTCATCTCAGCTCAGCTGAGTGGAGGGGCGGTCACCGTGTGTCAAGCGGGGGTCGCACACAGGGCCAGTCCCAACACCTCCACCGCGGACTGCGAGCTTGTGTCCTCGGCTAGAGAACCCGGGGAAGGAGTGGTCGCGGGGCGCTGACCCTGTTCTCCCCACGCACCTCTCCAGAGAAACTTGGAAGATGGCCTTGCTGTTCGGTGCAATCACTCAGGTCTCTTCTGAGAGCCGCTGGATGCTGGGTGCACTGGGCTCCGAGGCCCGTCTCCTCTCCCATGTCTCTCCACCTGTCTACTCTTGGGTTGGCCAAAGAGCTGCCAGTGAATCCATCCCAGGAACCAACCCTGGAGGTTCTGAAACGGAGGGCTTGGAATTAGGAGAAGGGCAGTTAGATCCTGGGGGGTTGGAGAGGGGGCCTGGGAGGTGGCCGCAGCCTGGAGCAGAGAAGGAGATCATTGGGTCACAATTACTTTTTTTTTTTTTTTTTTTTGATACAAAGTGTCACTCTGTTGCCCAGGCTGGAGTGCAGTGGTGCAATCTCAGCTCACTGCAGCCTCCAACTCCTGGGTTTAAGTGATTCTCCTGCCTTACCTGTAGCTGGGACTACAGGCATGCATCACCATGCCTGGCTAACTTTTGTATTTTTAGTAGAGATGGGGTTTCACTATGTTGGTCAGGCTGGTCTTGAACTCCTAACCTTGTGATCCGCCTGCCTTGGCCTCCAAAATTGCTGAGATTACAGGCGTAATATTTGGGATTCAAGACAAACAGCAATAGCCATTCACTGGGTGAAGTTAGCCCACAGGGAAGTTTCTCTTCCTCAAGGATCTTCCAGTCCTTTGAGGGCAGAGGGGAAGAGCTGGGAAGAAGAGCTCAGCATTGGGCTGGTGGCGGAGCATCTCTGGTCAGCCAGCGTAGCTCAGCCTGGGGCACAGGGACAGTTCTGGGAGGGATGTGATGGGAGGGGTGGGGGCTGGAAAAGAGGCATTCAGGTTGGCATAGAAGGCAGAGGGAGATTCAGACCCATGGAAAGAGGAAGGGAGTTGAGGTTCTTTCATCTGAGTGAAATTTTGAGGGCCAGAGCTGGGAGCTGAGGCAGAGGAGCTGGGAAGGTGAGGAAGGGGGCCCTTGGCCTCTCCCACATTTCTGTGCCCCACCTTCTGGGGTGGAAGACTCACTTCTTCACCAGGCAAGGCTGCTGCTAGATCACTCAGCTGCAGGATGTGGCCCCTACCCCGTCAATCCCTTCCCTGTCCTCCTAGGTACCCCTTGGCCCACATTGGGCTGTGAGAACACAGGTCTTGCCTGTGGGCCCCAGACGCCCAGTCCTTGGTGCACAAGGCTCTGGGAGAGGGTGGTCCCACCATCTCGGCTTCTATCTATTTCTATCCTATCTATTCCCTTCTATCCCTCAATTCTCAGGTCCTCCTCATCCACACTCAGCTCCCAGCTCTCTCTCTCTTAGTGGCTTGGGGCACCAATCTCCCCATCACACAGAAGTTGGATCCAGAGCTCCGCAGGAGGCTGAGGATAAGCCTAGGGCTGAACTGTCCCCAGGAGCCTCCCCACCCGCCACCTCTCCGGGATTGGGGGGGCTGCAGCACTCCCAGCCTTCTGCCTGAAGCCCGTTCCCAGCCTGCAAGCTGGGCGCCTGCTCCCTCGAATTCCCTCCCTCCCTCCCTCCCTTCCTCTCCCTCCCTGAGCGCTGAGCTGTGGAGCAGAATGATTTCCTGTAATTGGCCAGCAATCCAGCCGCCCGACTTGTTCTATCGACATGCTGGTTAGCTGGAAATTGTATTGGAATCTGAGTGACTGGGAGGGGAAGGGAAGGTAGGGAGCAAAGAGAGGCGGTTTGGGTCCCAGCTGGGTGCAGCCTCAGCTCTGCAGGTGGGATGAGGAACCACCAGCCACGTCTATCCTTCTCTGGAAGGAGCTGGACAGCAACCTATGGCACCGCATCACCTCCTTCGTTTTGCTCCTTCTTTCTCACCATGTGGTGGGGAGGGTCTCCCTGCCCACTCCTATATGCCCACATGACCTGAAGTCATCACTGCCACCACATTCCTCCTCCTGCCCTAAGACTGTTTCCTTCTGACCTAAAGTGCCTTTGTGAGAACTAGAGGCACTCAGCAGACACGGCCATCCTACTTCCATTCAACTTCTAGCCACGGAGGCTCATCATGGAATGTCCCAAACCTTCCTCTGCCTCTCCCACCCCACGAGGAGAGAGATAGAATGAACATCTGAAGAAGAGCCGTCAATTACTAAAGAGCCAAACTGTATTAATAGGAGCAGTGAAGATGGCGGGAGGAGCACTGTACTGGGAGTCCAGAAACTTGATGGTTGCACCTGTTGGCTACTTGGGCCCCGGCTCAACCTCTGAGCCTCTGTAAAATTCTGGACCTGTCTCCCTCACTCAGCTGGGAGATTTCAAGGAGATAAGTGAACGCTGCGAATTACCCTCGGGCCAGCTGGGCCTGGGAGTGCCATTCGTCCCCCGCCAGAAGGCGCGCGCGTCTGCACCCTCACTGGTGTCGTGACTGCTCCGTGCCGCCAGGTGCTGAGGCCCAAAGTGAGGGAACGCAATGCAGCGGCTGCAGGGTCCCCTGCCCGTCACCGTCGCGGTAGGTGGGGTGGGGGACACACCTCTTGGCACCCGGGACCCGCAGCTCAGGTTCAGAGGACTTGGGCGACCAACGCAGCTTTCAAATTAGCGGCCGGAGTCAGGCAGAGCCTCCGCGCCTACCCGGCCTGAACTCCCGCCACTAGGCAGAAGTCGGAGGCCGCTCGCGGCGGGAGAGGAGGAAAGTTAGGAGCAGCTCGGTGAGTGCCCGCCGCCGAGGCCGGCCCAGCTCGGAAGGGTGCTGCCACCTGCCGGCCGAACGGGAGGCTGCCGGCTCGTGCGCGGGCCTGGGTCCCAGAGGTCCGACCTCTGCAGCTGCTGAGCGACCTCAACCTCGAGCCCCCTTCGGAGAAAGCAGGCCTTCTTTTAAGGCCACCTTGGACTTCCAAGGCTGGGAAGGGCAACCCGGGGCAGGGAGGAAAAGGAGCTGGAGAGGGAGCTGTGGCGAGGCCTGGGCAGGGCAGGGCTGAATTTGAGGTTTCTCCACACCTGCCATCCTCTGACATTAATTTTTTTTTTTTTTTTTGAGATGAGTCTCACTTGTCACCCAGGCTGGAGTGCAATGGTGTGATTTCAGTTCACTGCAACCTCTGCCTCCCAGATTCAAGCAGTTTTACTGCCTCAGCCTCCCCAGTAGCTGGGACTACAGGTGCCTGATACCATGCCCAGCTAATTTTTATATTTTTGGTAGAGATAGGGTTTTGTCATATTGGCCAGGCTGGTTTTGAACTCTTGATCTTGTGATCTGCCCACCTTGGCCTCCCAAAATGCTGGGATTACAGGTGTGAGCCACCATGCCTGGCCATCCTCTGACATTCTTGCTTCAAACTCAGATCACTGGGTCAGGGACAAAGTTAATTCTCTGGAACTTTACAGTGTGCTAAAGGTTTTCAGTGTCCTCCACTATGAAGCCTCGTGATGCATGAGTAGAAACTAAAGGCAGGAGGTCACATGGCAAGCGGAGCCGGAACCTGAGCCCAAGCCCCAACCATAGGCTCTGGCTCCCTCTGACAAGAGCCTCAAGGAACAGGAGAGTTCAGAAGCCCGGCTCTGCAGCCTAAACCAAATCCCTCCATCTTCCTGAGCCTGGGATGGAAATACTCAATGTTATGTTAACTAGAGGGTCTTACACATCCAGCAGTGCCTGGCATGCTCAGGAAGTGCCATTTCTTCAGTTATTGGGGTAACAGGGCACTATGGGGGTCCATATCTTCCCTCCTCTTTCCCCTCCTGCTGGGTCGCACCAAACTGAGGAAGCAGCAGGCTCCTGCCACTCTCATCCTGCCTGGCCACCCCCCGGCAGCTCACCACTGCCTTATCCAGCCCTTCCTTGCCTCCTTAGGGGTTTGCAGTAAGTTAATGAGCTAGACTCTGAGCACAACGTTCCAGGAAAGGGGGCAGTAAGTATGGCCACCACAACATTCACATCCATCACACTCATTTCTGGTCTTAATAGGCTGCTGGCTGCAGGATCGACACATCAGCAGGTCTGCAGGCCCTGGCACGGAAGGCTGATGTCTGCGCTGGTCTAACTGGGTTGGGGAAGGCAGATGGGGAGGCGGGGCAAGAAGGTGGTGCTGCCCCAGCCCTCCACCCGCCTCCCACAAAGGTGCCTTGGGCCTGGCTGCAGTCCACTTGGGACCCAGGAAGAAGTCTGACGGCGAGTGTACCTCCTGGGGCCCTCCCCTCCCCCTGGGCTCTGGGAGGAGTCCAGCCCAGTGGGGGAAGAAGCCAAGTCTGGGAACCTTGGTTAGTCTGGGGCATTTCAGATCAACACACTTTATTAAGCACCAACAGCGAACCAGGCTCTGCACTAAGAACACAGAATGAATAAGACACTGTCCCTGTCCCCAGAGGGCTTACAATCTAGTAGGAAAAACCAGGCAGCTTTTGGCTAATTACTGTACTGTCAGATTAAGGTGAAATGTTGAGGGGGAGTTGGTATCCTAGACCACCTAACCCAGCCTGGGGCTTCAGACAGTGCCTGAACTGAGAGCTGGTGGTACGTTAAAAAAAAAGAAAAAGAAAATAAAAGGTATCCCAGGCCAGGAGCAGCAGGTTGAAGGCACAGAGCCAAGAAACAGCAAGCATGGTGCACACAGAGTACCAAGAGGTCCAGGTGAGAGCAGGGGTGGGAGGCATGAGCGGGGTGTGGGAGCACTGCACAAACTCCACGTGGGGAGGTGGGGGTCTCCAGAAGAGGCCTGGCCCTGCTTGGCTACAGCATTATCCACAAGAGAACCCTCACTGCATGCTGGCCAGGGCTCAGCCTAGGGGAGGGCCTTACTGACTGAACGTGGAAACCCTTGCTCCAATGGGATTTCTCATGGTCCACCGAGGAGGTTTAGGCCATGACGGGGCAGGTGCTCAGAGAGGGTTCAAGCCCAGTGAACCCTTGGCTTCCCAGCGCTGGGGAGGGCCGCAGAGACAGGGTTCCCTAGCCCCGCCCACAGAAATGTATGGCAGTCTCTTGCTTTCACACACCATCAGGATTGCTGTTCTGCAGGTGGTGCTTCGGGAAGGTGGGAAGGACAGCAGGCTGTTTCTTGGCCTCAGATAGGATGTACTCCAAAGAAGGGATGGCCTGTCGCAGGGGCCCAGCCCCGATTCAGAGCATCCGTGTGTGTGTGTGTGTGTGTGTGTGTGTAGAGGGGGCTGGGAGGAAACAGGAAGTGTTACCTGGCTTCGGCCTCCAAGGAGACAGTTGGAGGCCTGGGCTCCCTGCCTTGAGTGCCCCGCTAGGCGTAAGGCAGAAGGTAGTGGGTGAGCAGGTAGAGGAGGATGGCAATGCCAGCCAGCCCCGTGAGGACCCCCAGCCTCAGCGGCAGGTACTCCAGGGAGCGCTCCAGCTCGGCGTGCAAGAGGATGACCTGGCGTTTGGTGACGCTCCACTCGCCCGAGTTGTCTAGGACATGGCGGGCCATGCGGGCCTTCTCTGTCAGGGGCAGCTGGGCATTGATGCGAGCCTCTGCATCCTTGCAGCTCAGGCTGTTCCGCCGCATCAGCCGCACCAACTGTGTGTCCCGGTCGCTAAGGACAGGGCAAAAGGGCACTGTAGGTCCCTGACTCCCTCTCACTCCAGTTACAGGGGTAGGCAGCCCTGCCTGGCCCAGCTGGAGCACAGCGAGGGGACTGGATCTTCCCTCCAACCCTACCCTGCTGGGGGTTACTCAGAGTCCCACCACCAAGGAAGGAGGCCTGGGCACTCACTGGCGGCCTCCCACCCTGCCCACTCGCTGTGAGAATCCCAGAGCTCTATGGGATACCGAAACCCCTTTAATACCGACAAGGAGGAGAACTTCGGGCACAGCTCTTTTTTTGCCATCTGGGGTCTCTTCACTTTGTTACTAGACCTGAGACTCCCCAGTCATAAGATGGGAAGATTTCATCACCTGGAACCAGCTACATCCTGGATCTCTGGATGGGTGACCTTTACCGAAAGGCCTATGCCTGTGAGCTAGACGCTTCCGGCAGTGCCCCTGGGGGCCGGTGCCTGCGGTATCCAAAAGATCTCCTTGAGCCACCACAAAGACCCTCTCCTTGCTGCCGTGCCCCTCCCCTGAACATTTTAGAGCACAAGGACTGTGCTGACATGGTATCTGTTGTGCTTAATGCCACTGATGATGTGGGACAGACCAGCCCCAGGTGCTTCAAAGAGGATCAAGGACATGAGAATTGGTCCCTCTTAGTTGTGGGACAGGACTTCGCACTGCAGATTAAGTTGAGCAATACCAAGTCTCCCAACTCCAAGAGAAATTCAAAGAATATCTTCGTCACCCACCCTGAGATCACCGTCTGGGTCCTTCCTTAGGGAAATCCCTCTTGCCTTGGGCTACAGTCAGTCCTCTGGAATGGGGTCACTGCTAACACCCCTCTAGCTCTCAGAGCTACCTCAGCCCCTCAATGGGGACAAGAGCAGAAAGGGGTGCAGCAGCTGTTTCTACCATTTGGGGTCTTTCTGCTTTGTCACTAGGCCTGAGTTTTCCTAGTTCTGAAAAGGAAGGGTTTGATCACTACAGTTTGGTTCCTTCTTCCTTCTTTTTTTTTGAGACAGAGTCTCACTCTGTCACCCAGGCTGGAGTGCAGTGTCACCCAGGCTGGAGTGTATGATCTTGGCTCACTGCAACCTCCCACCCCCCGGAGTTCAAATGATTCTCCTGCCTCAGCCTCCCGAGTAGGTGGGATTACAGGGGTGTGCCACACCATGCCCGGCTAATTTATTTTTGGAGACAGAGTCTTGCTTGCCTGGACTGGAGTGCAGTGGCGCAATCTCTGCTCACTGCAGTCTCTGCCTCCTGGGTTCAAGAGATCTTCCTGCCTCAGCCTCCCTGAGTAGCTGGGATTACAGGCACGCAACACCAAGCCCCGGTAATTTTTGTATTTTTAGTAGAGATGGGGTTTCACCATGTTGGCCAGGCCGATCTCAAACTCCTGATTTCAGGTGATCCACCTGCCTCAGCCTCCCGAAGTGCTGGGATTAGAGGTGTAAGCCACCATGCCTGGCCTTTTTTATTTTATTTTTTTTTAATACAGAGACGAGGTCTTGCTGTGTTGCCTACACTGGTCCCAAACTCATGGGCTCAAGCGATCCTCCCACCTGGGCAGTTTGGTTCCTTCTTAGGGATTCTGGGAAGCAGACCAAGCGAGGCCAGAAACAAGTGCAGCCACTCTCCATGAAAATGAACTACACGAGCTACAGATTTCCTCTGTTATGGGGTCAGTGTACTGTTGAGGTTGTGGGGCCAATACCTGCCTGGCTGAGAACAAGGACTAAATCCACCCTTCATCAGAGAGACCACAGATCTGTGGCTGGGAGCATCTGGTGTGAGAATGGAGATGGCCTGGGGCTCCCAGCAGGTGCACATCCTCCTGAAGGTGTGGCCCAGACCACAGAGCCTCCTGGATGTGGGGCAGCACCTCCAACAGCCCTTCCTGGGACTCAGAAATGGTTCTATCATAGTTAGTCTAAGACTTGGTACAATTTGTGGCAATAGGATTCTTACCCACTTATCCCACAATTGGCAAATTCTTCAAAAACATGAAATTGGCTGGGCACAGTGGCTCATGTCTATAATCTCAGCACTTTGGCAGGTTGAGGAGGAAAGGAGGAAGATCACTGAGCTTGGGATAGACCAGCCTGGGCCACACAGCAAGACCTCATCTCTACAAAAAATACAAAATTATTCAGCTGTGAGGCCGGGCGCGGTGGCTCAAGCCTGTAATCCCAGCACTTTGGGAGGCCGAGGTGGGTGGATCACGAGGTGAAGAGATCGAGACCATCCTGGTCAACATGGTGACACCCCGTCTCTACTAAAAATACAAAAAATTAGCTGGGCATGGTGGCACGCGCCTGTAATCCCAGCTACTCAGGAGGCTGAGGCAGGAGAATTGCCTGAACCCAGGAGATGGAGGTTGCGGTGAGCTGAGACTGGGCGATTGCACTCCAGCCTGGGTAACAAGAGTGAAACTCCGTCTCAAAAAAAAAAAAAAAAAATTATTCAGATGTGATGCTGCATGCCTGAAATCCCAACTACTCAAGCGGCTGAGGTGGGAGGACTGCTTGAGCCCAGGAGGTTGAGGCTGTAGTGAGCTGTGACTGTGCCCCTGCACTCCAGCCTGAGTGACAGAGTAAGACCCTGGTTCAAAAAAAAGAAACCACCATGAAATCATGTTTCGGTATAATCACATTTTGGGAGATGTCCCAAGTAATTTCAAATGCACCAGGGGTAGCTTGTCAGTTAAAGAAATCCACAAGGGAATCCTTATTTTTGTAAAGCCTAGAGCCCTTTGGTAAAAAGCATCATTACTTCTCTGGCATCTTTCAAGGGTTGTACACCCACACCCGCTGAAAGCAGGGCATGAGTGGTACCCAGGACTCTGGCAAAGGGTCCTCTGACTGGCTAGTGGGGCTGAAGGTCTCCTGGAGAGCACATATGATCAAGCAAAGCCCCAGTCACCCACCAAAACCCATGGCCACCTCCACTCTCAGCAAACAGACCAAGTCAAAGAAAAGCACAGGAAGGGCAAGTGGCTGAGTGGGCACACAGTCATCTGGTGACTGCTCTGTCTTCACATCTACACTCGAAGATCCTTTTTTCTTTCTTTTTTTTTTTTTTGAGATGGAGTTTTGCTCACTCTTGTCACGCAGGCCAGAATGCAATGGTGTAATCTCTGCTCACTGCAACCTCCGCCTCCTGGGTTCAAGCAATTCTCCTGCCTCAGCCTCCCGAGTAGCTGGGATTACAGGTACCTGCCACAATGCCCAGCTAGTTTTTGTATTTTCAGTAGAGACGGGGTTTCACCATGTTGGCCAGGCTTATTTTGAACTCCTGACCACAGGTGATCCACCTGTCTTGGCTTCCCAAAGTGCTGGGATTACAAGCGTAAGCCACCACACCTAGCCTCTAAGATCCGTTGGAAAAAAAATGTTTTTTTCCTAGGTACAAAGTTCCAATTGTGCTACTAAGGCACAGAGAATTCCAGGTCTTCGTGGGGTCTGCTTGACCTTAGTTGACACCTTTACAAACAGGGAACAAAGAACCCAAAGAGGTGGCAGGTTTACATCAGGCAGCAGGGCCGAGTGGGGAGCTGAGAGGATGCCTGCATCCCTGCACTGGGATTCGGACTGGACTTTCAGTGACAGCCCATGGGGACCCAGGGGCAAAGGCAGGGGGATTCTCAGGGCACTGAGTGCTCCAGGCTCCACACCCAGCATGCTGGGAGCCTCCATGGCCTTAGGCCCTTGAGAGCCAACCTATGCCCAAAATATTGGCAGAGTCAAGTGCCCACCTATGTGTCTGCTGTATTTGTGGGTGGCATCTGGGAAGTTTCTGGGCGGCTGAGACACCCTGCAGCCTCATCTACTCTCACCCCACTGGGACAGGGACTCATTTTCCTCCACAGGTTGATCCTCCTCTGTTCGTCAGACCTGGATTCTGGTTGGCTTCATGTCCTGGGGGATTCTGAGAACAAAGCTCCTTCCTTAGCTGGGCTGTGACAGTCCCTTCCACGAAAACTTCTGTTCATAACAGGGTGATCCTGGACACATTCTGTACCTGTCCCCTCTTTAATTTTATCTTCAGTAACTCAGGAATATCGACACCTGTCCTGACCGCCTCCTGCTGAGGGGTAAACTATGCGAAGTAATAAAGATGCTACAGGAGGAAGAAGGAGCCACTGAGTAACAGGGTGGCCCAGGGTGAGGCCAGGCATCTGGGCTGATGTGCCCGCAGTGGCCAGCAGGGGGAGCGCTCCCCAAACACTAGAGAAGCCTGGTGGCCATCCCTTCCCACACCTGCCCCCAGGACTATCCCGGTCAGGCACAAAGTTTGGTTTCTATAGATTCTGGGCACTGCTGCCCAAACCCTGGTGCCTCTTGGCCACCCCCTGGGAAAAGGGCAAAGTGCAAAGTGATGTGAGCTGTTTTCCAGATACCCTAGTGGTCCTCCCTTCCAGCCAGGGCGTGCCACACACCATTACTCACCAGTATACTACCACAGTGTGCTTCATGTACTTCAGCAATTTCTTGGTCTCAAACAGCAGGGGGATATCCAGAATCACATAGCGGTATCCTGGGGAGAGGGTGAAAAATCCCCAAGTTCAATTCCGCAAGCACACGCTGAGCACTGCTATTCTGGGCCCTACCGTCCAGGGCGCCCAGCAGAAGGGCAGACCTTGCAAGGACACACCCCCCACACGCTCGCCGGTTCAATGCCGTGCAGGGCAGAACACTGCAGAAAATCATTTCTGGATGGCTGATCAGGGAAGACCTTGTAGAAGGGCTGGCACTTGTGTGGGCCGTGAAAAGTGGGCAGGTCTTTTGATACTTGAAAATGAGAAGGTGAGGATTCTAGGAATGAGGACCAGCACAGCACAAGGACAGGGAGGCTCTACTCTGTGGCTGAAGCAGAGGCCTCAGGCCACGTGAGGCAAGGAGGCGATCAGGGAAGGCACTAAGTGTTTAGTTCACCTTGATCTTGAATCCCAAGAGTTGTTATTCCTCAGGAAAAACAAAAACACCCAAAGGATAGGCTCTCCCCAAAGAGCCAGGTGCCAAACTTGGCTGTCTCTACCAGCTCTCCATAAGAGGCTCACATGGGGGTGGCAGCGGCAGAAAGAACCTGCTTCTTCCATCAGAGGCAGACCTACAGCCAGGGTAAGGCCTGGATCTGGAGGCAGAGGGGGTGATTATGACTAATACTGTATAACACTCCCGCAGGGTAAAAGGCACTGGCTGCCCCTCCTACTACAAGCCAAGGCCAGTCAAGGGCGGCACTCCCACCCACTGTGAGTGAGCACATCCCTAGGCTGCTGTGGGCTACACGCTCCTTGTTCTTTTTAGGCCAGTGACCTCCCAGGATGTGTACCAAGCTGGGAGGGCTCCAGGAAAGCAAGGAGGATGAGGGACAGGGAAATGCTGCTCAGCCCAGAGACCCCAGGCCTGGCTGGGGCAGGAGACTGCACCCCCGGAGCGCCCCACTCCAAACACTTTCAAGCACAGAACCAGACACACATCACACCAATTCCAGGGGTGTCACAGGACACTGGCACTCAAAGTGATGCAGGGACAGTGGAGGTGGGGGTGGCAATCTCAGCTGCTTGGTTTCCGGTTCCCCAGGACCTGCCACTCAGTAAGCCTAGAAGCCCGCAGTTGAACAAGGGTGTTAGAACCATGGGCTCTGATGACACACCTTGGTTAGTAGTGTGACCTCAGGCCCCCTTCTGTGTAAACCTCATCTGTGTAAATAAGTAAAGAAGCCAGGTGCGGTGGCTCACGCCTGTAATCCCAGCACTTTGGGAGGTCAAGACAGGTGGATCATAAGGTCAGGAATTTGAGACCAGCCCAGCCAACATGGTGAAACCTGATCTCGTCTAAAAATACAAAAATTAGCAGGGCATGTTGGCGGGTGCCTGTAATCCCAGCTACTCAGGAGGCTGAGGCAGGAGGATCACTTGAACCTGAGAGGCGGAGTTTGCAGTGAGCCGAGACCATTGCACTCATGCCATTGCACTCCAGCCTGGGTGACAGAGCAAGACTCTGTCTCTAAATAAATAAATAAAATAAGTAAAAAGAATACCTACTTTGGGAGGCCAAGGCAGGTGGATCACCTGAGGTCAGGAGTTCAAGACAAGCCTGACTGACATGATGAAAGCCCATCTCTACTAAAAATATAATAAATTAGCTGGGCATGGTGGCGCATGCCTATAATCCTAGCTACTCAGGAGGCTGTAGGAGGAGAATCGCTTGAACCTGGGAGGCGGAGGTTGCAGTGAGCTGAGATTATGCCACTGCACTCCAGCCTGGGCAACAAGAGCAAAAAATAAAAACCAAAAACCAAACAACAAGACAACAACAACAACAAGACCGACTTCACAGGATGATGGTAAAGATGAAATGAGCCTTGAATAAATGTGAACCACACAGCGCCCTTCAGCAGTCCCTCGCTAGCTGCCCCCAAATGATGGTACTATTGCAGGGGGAGGCCAGCAGTGCAGCGCGCCCCCCTAACTTGGAATAGGAGCCAAGACCGGATCCTCTCCGGGCCTCTTATCTCCGTCTCCTGCTCAGCTCCCATCACTTCCTCTCCCATCGCGGTTCTGTCTCTGGCCCCTCTGGGGAGTGCGTGGTCAGCTCTTCGGTTCACCAGCAAAGGGCTATTCAGCTGTCACATCCCTCCTGCTTGATAAGCTCTGCAAACCATCCTGACTCTATTAAGACATCCGTCTGCCTACACAGAGAAGTCCCCAACAGCTGGTGATCTTATCTGACGTTTGATTATACCAACTTTGACAGCTGTATTTGTTATACTCATCAGGGAAAAACTGGGACTGTGGAAGCCACAGCTGTCGTCCCCATTTTTCACCTTATCGAGCTGAAAAGAGCTCTCTGGCTTTTATTTAAGTGGTGGTGGCTAGGGAGGCGGGAGGCTGGGTAGATGACACAGTGAAAGAGCTTTGGAGCGGGTGACATTATCCGATGTTTAATTTCAAAAGGGGAGAGCCACTGCCGCCTTGAAGCCCTGCAGATGTACCAGTAACTGGCCTGGGAGACAATGCAAAAAGGGCAGGAGTGAAAGGCAGACGACTTAGTTCTGGGAGGGAGAAGGGAGGGAAACTGGTGCAAGATAGGAGGCAGCACAAAGAGCCCAGAGACTCTTTTTGAGGGAGGAGGTGGGGAGGAGGCTTGCAGCGCGGTGCTGAGGTGGCGAGGTGCTGAGATGAGCGCACACATTGCTTCAGCAGGGAGGATACCAGAGCCAGCTCCAGCCTGGCCCGGCCCAGGGAGGGCGGTGGGGTCAACGTCATGGATGTCTGTCCAGTCATCCCTCTTTTGGAGGGAGGTATTGGCCAGAGGGGGATGAGGGTCGGGGGAGGTTCCCCACTCAAGGCATGGCAGAATAAGAGGCTTAGGCATGTCACAGTGTAAAAGGCTCCCTCAGCCAGGCATGGTGGCTCACGCCTATAATCCCAGCACTTTGGGAGGCCAAGGCGGGCAGATCATGAGGTCAGGAGTTTGAGAACAGCCTGGCCAATATAGTGAAACCCCATCTCTACTAAGAATACAAAACTTAGCTGGGCATGGTGGCATGTGCATGTAACCCCAGCTACCCAGGATGAGGGAAGAAGAATCGCTTGATCCTGGGAGGTTGCAGTGAGCTGGGATAATGCTACTGCACTCCAGCCTGGGTGACAGAGGAAGACTCTGTCTCCAAAAAAAAAAAAGTTCCCCCATGCCCTCATGGAAGGAAAGTCTCAGTGCAGTGACTGACAGTGGGGACACAGGCAGCCAGGCCTTTAACTCGGAGGCCCAGGCTGGAGGCCACACACGCCAAAGGCTGGCAGGCAAATCTCCAGCGTCCCTAGGCCAGCCTCTCGCTGGATCCCAAGCCACTGCCCTCTGTTCTCTCTCCCATTTCTCCTGGGGACTGACCCCATCCTGGACAGTAATCGTCAGGCCACCCCTGTGCAATACTGTCCTGAAGAAAAGGACTTAGCCCAGGTGTGGTGGCTCACGCTTGTAACCCCAGCACTTCGGGAGGGCAAGGTGGGAGGACTGCTTGAGGCCAGGAGTTTGAGACCACTCCGGCCAGCACAGTGAGTCTCCATCTCTAAAAATAAAATAAAATAGAACAGGGCTTGAACCATGGCATATGGCTTGGAAGAAGGTTCCTGCCAACTGGCCCCAGACTCCTGCTTTTCAAACACTCTCCTCCTTTCCATCTGGGCACTGCCTCGCTGTCCCTGCCCCTGTACCTAACTCTCCATGGAGCCTAAGCCACAGAGGACAGTCCCCACTTGGCACCCTTCCCCCACCTGCCCTGGCCATCTTTGTCCTTCCCCAACTTTCAGTCTACAAACTCATTTTCCCAGATGGCTCAGCCAGAACCAAACCTGACCCCGACTGGAGTTTACATGTGTGATAACTGACAGTCGCCGACGTGGACCCTCAGTCCTCCTGACATGCTCACATTGCATTATTTTCTTTTTCTTTTCTTTTCTTTTCTTTTTTTTTTTTTTTGAGATGGAGCCTCTTTTGCCCAGACAGGCTGGAGTACAATGGTGCAATCTTGGCTTACCGCGATTTCCACCTCCCCAGTTCAAGCGATTCTCCTGCCTCAGCCTCCCCCATGTAGCCAGGATTAAAGGTGCACACCACCACGTCCAGTGGCATGAGCCACTGCACCCAGTCTCATATTATATTATCACCGCTGCACAGATGAGAAAACGAGCTGAGGGCTACATCACTTGATGGGGTCACATAGCTAGAAACTGTCAGGGTCAGCATTTGAACTCAGATCTTACATATAAGATCCATTATTCACTAGCTCTTATTACTCCCATCCCTACTAGAGAAACCAACTTATTTCCTGGAATCATGGGTCAAAAGCCTCATGTGTCTCTTCTCATTAAACTGTCAGCCTCCTTAAGAGCTGAGGGCATAAGCTTCTTTCCTCTGGGGCTGGTATGGGGCTCTGCGTGGAGGGGGTGCCAGTAAGCACTGTGAGCTCATCAGCTGGGATAAGCAGCTCCCCTACCCTTGCCAAACTTTCTGCAGAGGAGAAGAGCCCTGGTCCCGGAGAGAGAGGGCATTGCCCCCACCCTGGCCCAGGACCCGGCACTTACCCCGGAGGAAGTACTTGAAGGTCTCCTTCATCATCTCCTTGCGGATCTCAGGGTGGGTAATGGCGTTGAGCAGCTGCCGCCGGTCAGGCTGGTTAAAGATCAGGTCCCCCAGGACCTTGCGATTGATGTCGCCATTCTCCAGCAAGACCTCAGTGCCGAAGACCTCTACGATGCGCCGGTGGGCAGGGTATCCTGGCTGCACGACTGTGGCAGGAGGAAGAAGCTGGGTCACTCCCTAGAGCCTCGGGGCCAGCCAGAGGACCTCAGAGACCAGGGGCAAAATGATGGGAGAACTCAGTTGCCTCTTCCAGGTGGAACAAAAGCAAAATGAGGGGAGAGAAAGCAGTGAAGGAAAAGAGCAGAGTGCACACAGTCCCTTGTGCTGGTAATGGGGCAGAGCTGTTCTAAAAAGAGTAAATGGGGCGGGACATGGTGGCGTATGCCTGTAATTCCAGCACTTTGGGAGGTCAAGGCTGGCAGATTGCCTGAGGCTGGGAGTGTGAGACCGGCCTGACCAACAAGGAGAAACCCCATCTTTACTAAAAATACAAAAAATTAGCTGGGTGTGGTGGCACAGGCCTGTAATCCCAGCTACTTGGGAGGCTGAGGCAGGAGAATCGCTTGAACCTGGGAGGCGGAGGTTGTAGTGAGCTGAGACTGCCCCACTGCACCCCAGCCTGGGCAACAAGAGTGAAACTCTGTCTCAAAAAAAAAAAAAAAAAAAAGGAAATAGAAGAGCAGAGAAGGCAAGCATGGGGCAGGGACAGAAGTCAGACCAGGGCCGACAGGGGCCTTCCCCTCCTCTGGGACTTATAAAAAGAGAAGTGTGGAAGAAGACCAGAAGCACGGGGAGCTGCTGTGCCTGACCCCCCAATCCGCCCCTCCCACTCACCGTGTCGGGCCATGACGTCCACGTCAATCACCGCACAGCCCAGCTGCTGGAACACCTGGATCACTGAGCTCTTGCCGGAGGCAATGCCCCCAGTCAGGCCCACCAAGAACATCTTCCCAGGAAAGGGCTGTCCCGAGACTGCGGAGCCAGGAGCCGAGGAATCACTAGAGAGAAAGGCAAGCGTGGCCGATGGGGGCGGTCCACCAGAGGAGCACCAGAAGGACCTGCCTGGCAGAGGCCAGCGACCTGATCAGTTTGGGCCAAAAGGATTTGGGAAGAAGAGGCAAAGGAAGAAAAGGGAGACAGCCCGGCTAGGCAGGGCCATGCCCTGAGCTTGGGGTACTCTGGGGCCATCTGGAGAGGAAAAACCCTCCAGGAAAGACCTCCAGTATTCTTTAAAAAAACACTCACAAAGAAGGCAAATGTGGCCGGACATGGTAACTCACACTTGTAATTCCAGCACTTTGGGAGGCCAAGCAGGTGGATCACCTGAGGTCGGGAGTTTGAGACCAGCCTGGCCAAGATGGTGAAACCTTATCTCTACTAAAAAAATACAAAAATTAGCTAGGTGTGGTGGTGTGCACCTGTAATCCCAGCTAGTCGCCAGGCTGAGGCAGGCGAACTGCATGAGCCCAGGAGGAGGAGTGCATTGCAGTGAGCTGAGATACTGCCTTTGCACTCCTGCCCGGTGACAGTGTGAGACGCTATCTCAAAATAACAACAAAATGCTGAGCAGGCAGGGCAAGGGCAGGTGCTGTTAGGCAGCATGCTTCCTGGAGGAGGCAGGATTCTGTTGGAGGCCAACTTCCTATAGGAAGGAGGCATCTGTCTCTCTGCGGTGGGCCCATGTAGGGCTGTTGGCCCCTCAGTGTCGTGGGTGTCCCTTATGCTGTGCTGAGGTGCAGGATCCGAGAAGTAAAGAGAGAGGACACTGAAAGAATGGAGAAGAGCAGCTGGATTCAAGGCGCCACGCCACCTACGAGCAGAGACAGGTGAGGCCCCGAACGTCCAGAAGCGTCTGTATTTATTATGTACAAGCAGGGGGAAGGGTCGTAAGTGAGGTCATTAGCTATAGGCTTAGTGATAGGGCATACATAATCATGTGAGTCACAAGCGAGGGGGCCACCCCCTTATGTCACCTGGGCAGAGAGGTGGGCTGCGCACAGTAGTAGAGTGTCGTGTACGGAAAAGGGGTCCACCCCCATTAGGTCACAGGGCAAGGAGGTGGGCTGTGTGCAACAGGTGTCCTGCACAACACTTCTTTATCTGGGGGCTGGAGACGTCAAAGGATTTCTAATAGAAAGGTACTGTAAGCCAATGCAGTGGGAGCTGACAGACTTGTGCTCTTCTTTAAGATATTTATGGGAGGATGATTTGACCTAGCACAGAAGAAAGAAAAGGCTGACAGGGTGTACAGCCACCATGACCCAGTCACACCAGAGGGGTTCTTCTCCCTTGGTTATTTGCAGGATCTCAGGCCTGAGGCCTACTTTCCACAGGAACTGGATACAAGGTACTACAACTCCTTTATCAGGAGGAGAGGCTCTTGCTCCAAGCCTGCCATACAGCATATGCCCTTTCAGGCAGGGACGCCACCGCCTGTGTCTTTGTTTGGCTGTTTTCCCATGTACTGCTTCTGCTTTGTGGCTGCTCTAGGCATTCCTCCTACTACAAACTACTATATGGTTATAGAGAAGGATTTTATAAATCAGCATTAAATGTGTCAGTACAGCTCTGACTACAATACCTATATGATTATAGAGAAAGAGTATACAAAATTAAGTATGCTAGATATAAGTACTAAATATGATTATATAAGCTAGATATATGTAAGCAATAAGTTATACTTCAGGCATTAATTCTATAAACTAATATAAAGGATTATATAAAGGAAATAGTTGAGTAATAGCACAATAAACTAAGATATTCTTCAGGCACTATTTGTGCCTGGGGTTTGCACAGCTCTCCTTCCTCAGTGACCATGTGGGGGGTTACCCACAGGCCCACGGCACTCTTCAGATGCCCATGGGTCCCCCTGGCCTCTACTTTCTAGTTTAGGAGACTGGGGCTCATAGGGAAGAAATGGCCTGCCTGCAGCCACCCACAGAAGTTGCAGGAGAGACAAATAAAGTCCAGGTGCCTGGGCCCTCTTTTGCCCCAAAGCCTCCTCCCCATAGACGGTCCCATGGATCACTCCCCCTTGAATGCAAGCACTAGGACTGCCTGGGTGGCTGGTCTAGATGGAGACGCACAAGCCTCCTCTTCAACCAAGAAGTGGCCCAGATGAGGAGCTGAGCCACAAGCAGTGGCTGGGCAGTCACTAAGCCTGAGGTTTAGAAAAATACGGGTCTTGCCAAGAAGGAATGTGAGGGAAAGGCCAGGAGGCTGGGTGATGCTGGTGGTGTAACTCTGAGCTGGCATTGCAGTTTGTGGCTCCCTCAGACTGAGCAATGGCAGCACAAAGGTTGGGGAGTGACTTCTTCATAATCAGCTCCTCCACTTAAGTGCAGTGCAAACCACCAGCAAGTCGCTTGTCTCCCAGAACCTCAGTTTTCTCATCCATAAAATGAGATTTTATGGATAAGATTACTTTGGCTGGGTGCAGTGGCTCATGCTTGTAATCCCAGCACTTTGGGAGGCTGAGGTGGGCGGATCACCTGAGGTTGAGAGTTCGAGATCAGCCTGACTAACATGGAGAAACCCCGTCTCTACTAAAAATACAAAAATAGCCAGGTGTGGTGGCGCATACCTGTAATTCTAGCTACTTGGGAGGCTGAGAGGCAGGAGAATCGCTTGAGCCTGGGAGATGGAGATTGGAGTGAGCTGAGATCACTCCCCTGCACTCCAGCCTGGGTGACAGAGTAAGACTTCATCTCAAAAAAAAAAAAAAAAGAGAAAAGACTGCTTCATAGGGCTGTTGTGCAGACTGAATGAGAAAACGCATACGCAGGCCAGGCGCAGTGGCTCATACCTGTAATCCCAGCACTTTGGGAGGCTGAGTCAGGTGGATCACCTGAGGTCACGAGTTTGAGACCAGCCTGGCCAAGTTGGTGAAACCCTGTCTCTACTAAAAATATAAAAATGAGCTGGGTGTGGTAGTGGGCACCTGTAATCCCAGCTAATCAGGAGCCTGAGGCATGAGAATGGCTTGAACCTGGGAGGCGGAGGTTGCAGTGAGCCGAGATCATGGCCCCTCACTCCAGCCTGGGTGACAGAGTGAGACTCCATCTCAGAAAAAAAAAAAAAAAAAGAAAGAAAATGCATATGCAGCCCATGGTATGTTGCCTGATAGATGTAAATGCCCCCAAAATGGAGGTGAGGATAGTGATACAGGGTGAAAAGCAGGAGTTACAGTTACATTGCAAGGCATAGAAAGAAAAAAAAAAAGACTTTCATGAAACCATGTCCCTATTCCTCCAACCTCAGACTGTCACACCATAGACTTTTAGAAAGTCGTCGTGGTGCATTTTCTGGAGTGAATGAGGTTAACATGTCTTGGACTTTGTTCCCAGGCTAGAAGCAATTAAATCAAAGGCCAGGCCTCTCCCTCCCTTCCTTCAGCCTCAAATCACTTCCCCAGGACTGTGAATTCTGTCACAGGACTTTTTTTTTTTTTTTTTTTTTTTTGCTGTTGTTAAGCAGCAGATTTACTGTCCCAATTACACTTAGTTTGAGCTTACACTGAAATGAGTTTGCCTCCCGTGAGGACATACCAAAATGACAGGGGTGCAGGCAGGGCAGCTGCTTGGAAGTGGCTGAGTTGGTGCCTGGCTTGGGGCAGCAGGGGACCAACCTAGAAAGTGAAATCTGCCACTGCTTATTCTTACCCAGGAACGCCGGGGTGGAGAGAGGAAACTGTCCACCACAGAGTCATCATCCAAATGGAGAGACCTAGCTACATTATTCAACGGTTTAACAGTCATTTCTAGACCATGCACGGAGCTCACGCCTGTAATCCCAGTGCTTTGGGAGGCTGAGGCAGGAGGATTGCTTGAGACCAGGAGTTCGAGGCCAGCCTGGGCAACATAGCATATTATTATTTTTTATTCTTAAAAAAATAATAATTTCTCCTCAGTCTGAGGCTGGTGATCTCCCTCCAGGTTACAAAAAGAACAGGGTTCAGTTGTAAAAACAAGCAAACAAATAAAACAAACAAAAAATAAAATGTCAGCCATTCAACTAAAGTTTTGGAATAGAAAATCTAGCAAGAACTTATTTATTTTTTTTTTTGAGATGGAATTTCATTCTTGTTGCCCAGGCTGAAGTGCAGTGGCGCATCCTGGCTCACTGCAACCTCCGCCTCTAGGGTTCATGCAATTCTCCTGCCTCAGACTCCCAAGTAGTTGGGATTATAGGTGTCCACCACCACGCCCAGCTAATTTTTGTATTTTTAGTAGAGATGGGGTTTCACCACGTTGGCCAGGCTGGTCTAGAACTCCCAATCTCAGGTGATCCACCTGCCCCGGCAGTTCTGATATGTAACAGGGCTCAGAATAAATTCTAACTCTTCTTTTACAGCAGTGGAGACTCCGGTCCAGAGAGGGGAGGGGACTTCCCACCAACAGCTATTAGCAAAGGCTGGATGAAATTCAGGGCTCCTGACCCCTAGTCTAGACCCCTGCCTTCAATGTACTCAAGGAATGAAAAATTAATTTGCCTTTAGACTAATTAGACAAAGTAAGGAAGACGAATCTGTTTGTAGGCAAATCAACTGAGAGCCAAACAGAAATAATTTCTTGATTATCATACTGTTTTCTTGCTGCAGAATGGGGGGCGAGGAAGCGTGTGGACAGTGGCCAGAGCACAGATGTAAATTCCAGCCTCCCAGGTTACCTAATGAGTATCCTCCCTTCTCAGTGCCTTGAATGAGCATCTGTGGAAACAGACCAACAGCTGCTTGGCCTCCATCAAGAAGGCCAAGGGGACGAAGGAGCACATGCCCGGGGAGGCTCTAGGTCCCTGGCTTAAAGGGCCTCGATAAATAACAGCTGTTCCTGTCCAGCAAGCCCCTCTGTAGCTCATTCCTTCACTAACCATCAACTCAACTCCTCTGTGCTCTGCAGGAACGGTGCCAGGGACCTGTTGGGTAACCAAAGGAAAACACAAGTCGTGCCCCTTGGGAACACTGGAGAGCTAGACAGTAACAGATGAAAACACCTGAGAACCGAGTGCTGACAGGTAAGCGGGAATAGTCAGGTGGTGCTGGCCCTGGGCCTGCTGCCTGAGTGCCTTTCCACTCACTCGGCTTCGGACAGATCTGCTGGGATCTGCCAGGGAGGAAGCTGCAGCCCACAGTGCTCCCAAGGCTGGGCAAGGAGGAAATGGAGGCTTAGGTGCCCAGTGGCCTCCAAGTCCCACCTAGACCTGCCGGCAGCTCCTTACCAGGCCCACATGAACAAACGACCACCTTTGATCACCTGTGTTCATGATCCTTTTCCTGTTCTGGTCAAGTCATCATTCTCCAGAATCCGATCCAGTTTCCCTCATTCCACTGCACTTACACAGAGGCCTCCCTCCCAGCAAGTGTGAAACCTGGCTATGATCTGAATTTAACACAAAACTTACAAAAGATACAGACACCTAGGCTCCATATACCCCAGCCTACTGAATCTGAATCAGCTATGCCCAAAACCACAGCTAAAATGGAAGGCTGTGGACTGGAAGAGGAGAGCCCTGGGTCCTGGTCTCTGAATTCTGTGATAAAACTACCCTTGTGACTGCAGAAAGCCTTCTCTCCAGCCTGGCCCAGGGTGATATGTACTCCATACCAGAAACAGCTGAGCCCCGGGTGACCCATCCTCTGAGCCTCAGTCCCCACCCCTGTGAGTGAGAGAGGCTGGACTTTCAAAGCCAAGAATGGTGCAGCTCCCAGGGGAGGCTGAGAGTCACACTGGTGATTTCTTCCTCCCCTTAGGTGATTCAGTGCTATCCCAGGAGCAGTCAATAAATGCTCCTCCAGGGCCTGGTTGCTCACGCCTATAATCTCAGTACTTTGGGAGACCAAGATGGGCGGATCACTTGAGGCCAGGAGTTCGAGACCAGCCTGACCAACATGGCAAAACCACATCTCTACTAAAAATACAAAAATTAGTTGGGTATGATGGTGCACATCTGCAATCCCAGCTACTCAGGAGGACATGACTGTTGGTGGCCTGGGAATCTTCCTCCTCAACACCAAAAGCTGTTCACAGAGCTGGCTTGGCTGGAGGAGGAGGAAGGACAACACCAAGTCCCACAGTAACAGAGATGGAGCCAATGGCCTATGCAGGAGAAATGGAAGCTGGATTCTGGAACCAATCCCAGATATGGGATTCAGCAGCCAAGGAGGAGACGGAAGAAAAAGCAGGCCTCCGATTCCAGGGAAGCCACACTCCATCCTTTCTTTTCCTCATTCTGCACGTCAGTGAAAGGCAGCAGGGTGCAAAGAAAAGGGCAAGGATTTTGGGTTAGAGCTGGTGTCTGCATCCCAAATCTGCTGTGAGCTCTAAGGCCGGGGAGATCACGATCAGATTCTATCGTGCTCCATAAATAGCGGGCTCTTCTGCATCGGGTGCCTCCAGATTGCCTCTCAGTTGTTACTTCTTGGGCCCAGTAGCCCCATGAGGAGTAAGTACAATCAGAGAATGGTGTGTCTTAGAATCTCCTCCTCTGGCAATGTTTCTCTTAGGAAAACTGGGTGGGCTAAATAAAACCCTACTGCTCCAGGAGGTCTGGCCATGTTCTAACTCTACTAGGCCCGCTCTGTTAGCCTAAGCTACCAGCACCTGTGCTCTGACCCCCTATTCCCTGCTGGGCTTCTCCCCGAGGTAGCCAGGGTCACGGCTTAAAGGAGTCATCTGATCATGTCACTCCTGCCTAAAACCTTCACTGCCTTCCTCCCCCTCCTCCTGGTCCTTCACAGAGCTCTCCAGGCCCTGTGTGACTCCCTCAGTCACTCCCTGTCCATGCCTGGTGCCTAAACACTGATCTTCCTTCTGTCCCTGAACATGCAGGCTCTTTTCCACCCCAAAGCCTCTGTGCCTGTGCCTGTGTTCCTTAGGCCAGACTCTCCTCAGGGCTAACTCCTCTTCACTCACCCTGTACTGGCTATGTCAACCAATCAGACACCAGGCACTGCTGAAAGGAGCCAGCGAGCACCTGCTCTCATGGGAGAGGGAGCAGGGAAAGGGGTAAAACAACAAACTCGCAGTACCAGTGCGTGTGGTGGTGGTAAGCGCATAAGGGTATCAAGAGCAATGGGGGCTGTGCATGGTGGTTCACACCTGTAATAGCAGCACTTTGGGAGGCCAAGGTGGGAGGATCACTTAAGCCCAGGAGTTAGAGACAAGCCTGGGCAACAAAGCAAGATCCTGTCTCTAAAAAAAAATTAGCTGGGCATGATGGCATGTGTCTGTAGTCCCAGGTACTCAAGAGGCTGAGGTGGGAGGATTGCTTGAGCCCAGGAGTTGGAGGCTGCAGTGAGCCATGACTGTACCACTGCACTCCAGCCTGGGTGCAGAACAAGACCCTGACTTAACGACAGGCACATCATTGTTGAGCCAGAACCTGAAGCAGCATGGGAGTTTGTCACATCCCCTGGGGAGCAGCCTCACCCAATCCACCAACCCAAACGCAGCCCCTGGCATCTTGCATGACTCCATTAGCTTTTCCTCCTTTGGACGAATCACGCTTTGTATTTTTATTTCTGTTCGTGTGATTTTTTTTTTCTTCTTTGAGACCCTGTCTCTTCCCTTGGGAGAGCTCAGGACTTACGTTGGAGGCAAATTCTGCCGCTTTTCACCTCCCACTCAGCCCCACCCCCGCATGTGCTGGGCCAGGACCTGCCTCCCTCGGATTGCAGCCCCTGTCCTCCTCCCCTTGCCGCCTCTCAGGATTTCACACTGGGCCCGCCCGACCAGCCAGACACGTCTCCTTTGAACTGCTTTCCGAAGGGGGTGTATCTGTTTTGCACCAATGATCAATATAATCATTCATGAAAACGAGTCATTCCCTGCCTTGGAACCCAATTATTTTTCAAGGAACCAGCGGTTGCAAAAATACACTGTTTTCCAATAAACTATTAAGTGCTATTTTTATATACGGTTTCCCTACTCCTAATCTTTCATTATTGGTGAGAGGCTGCTTTTTAAACCTTCAAGTCCAAGTTCTCTTTGTGGGCTAGGCCCATTAAGCTGCCACCTCCTCCAGGCTGCCAGTTACCTGGAGAGAGCCACAAGGAGAGGAGCTGGCCTCTGCCTCCCTCTGTCTCTTCCCTGCTCCCTTTGCCAACACCAAAGGCAGGGAGAGGACAGGTCTCTCTTCTCTACTTGAGCACTCTCCAGGCACAAACCATCACTCAGAGAGCTTTCATGGGTGGGCAGGGAGGCTGTTTGCACTGCACTACTTTGCTGCCATTTATGCAAAAAAAGGATCACAGGGACTGTACAGTCTCAGAGGGTTTGGAGTCAAAGGGACCTTGGTTGGGATCAGCTCTGTCCCTTAACTAGCTGTGTGGTTGTAGGCAACTTATTTCAACATTCTGAGCCTCTCTCTCCTTGAGTATAAAATAGGATTTGAGCTTGAACCTGGGAGGCAGAGGTTGCAGTGAGCCGACATCCTGCCACTGCACTCCAGCCTGGGAGACAGAGTGTCAAAAAAAAAAAAAAAAAAAAAAAAAGGCTAGGTGAGGTGGCTCATGCCTGTAATCCCTGCCTGGCCAACATGGTGGAACCCTGTCTCTACTAAAAATACAAAAATTAGCCGGGTGTGGTGGCAGGTGCCTGTAATCCCAGCTACCTGGAAGGCTGAGGCAAGAGAATCGCTTGAACCTGGAAGGTGGAGGTTGCAGTGAGCCGAGACCACACCACTGCACTCCGGCATGGGTGACAGAGCAAGACTCTGTCTCAAAAAAAAAAAAAAAAGGATTTGTAATGACTACTCATGGGGTCATGTCAGGATTAAATAAGGTGACATAGGTCACAGTCACCTCATCTTCCCTGCCGACACAATAACACGTCACAGTCACTGCAGTCTGCTCCATTTGCAGTGTGATGGGTTACTTAAGGGTGTGTGTCTGCTGTTTAAACCCTGCAGGCTGGGCAGAGAGCCAAGGCCATGGTGCCCAGCCGAGAAGTAGGTGTCCCTGAAACCCAAACATCCTATGGCATAGCTGGGAACATACCAAGGAAAACAAGTGTCATCACACACACATAGGAGGCAAAGAGCCAGAAAATTAGCTTAAAGGCAGCCTGGAGATGGGAGGCGGCACGGAGCCCGAGAGCTGTCCTGCTGCCGCCCAGGAGTGCCCTGCATTTAAGTCCTAATACGCTCATCTACTTGCTAAGCTGGACTTGTTCAAATCATTCTTTGGTCTCTCGGCTCCCTCCCAGTTTGGGGAATGCTTTTCTATACAGTTCTGGGTTTTGCTCATAAAACCATTTCCCTAAACAGCACATACCTCCATCCTGCCACTTGTATAGGCCAAAAGCCTCGGAGTCCTCCTGGCCTCTCATGCCCTTCATCCAACCCGCAGTGCCTGGCCAGCACTACCCCCCCGCCTGCACAGCCCAGCCAGAGCCCCTGGTGCACGAGCACCACCATCTCGCTGCAGAATCCCTGGCACTAGCCGCTGAGCCATTTCCTGCCCCACCTTTGCTCCCCAATAGTCGTTCCTAACAAAGCAGCGAGTGTGACCCTTTGACATGCAAGTCAGATCTTGTCAGGCCTCTGCTCACAGCCCTCAGTTCCCATCTCAGTGGGTACAAGCCAAGTCCACAGAGAGTCCTACAGGGGCCTCATGAAAGACACAGCTCTGTCCTCCCAGCATTTCCAGCCTCTCTCCTCCCAGATCACTGCCCTCCAGACGCACGGCCTTAGGCCTGTGTCCTGATGTCCCAACAGTTCCAGACAAGGCTCTTCCCCAGAGGGCTGCCCCACTCACTCCCTTCTCTGCCCAATCATCCCCCATCAGAGACTGTTATGTCCTATCCCGCTGAACCCAACCCCCGTCTGGAATTGGCCGGAATCACCTGAAAAGCAGTGGCAGGCAGGTGAGGTGGCTCATGCCTGTCACCTCAACACTTTGGGAGGCTGAGGTAGGTGGATCACTTAAGGTCAGGAGTTGGAGACCAGCCTGACCAACATGGTGAAACCCCGTCTTGACTAAAAATACAAAAATTAGCCAGGAGTGGTGGCATGCGCCTGTAGTCCCAGCTACTTGGGAGGCCGAGGCAGGCGGATCTCGAGGTCAGAAGATTGAGACCATCTTGGCCAACATGGTGAAACCCCGTCTCTACTAAAAACACAAAAAATAGCTGGGCGTGGTGGCACACGCCTGTAGTCCCAGCTACTCAGGAGGCTGAGGCAGAAGAATCACTTGAACCCGTGAGGCGGAAGTTGCAGTGGACTGAGATTGCGCCACTGCACTTCAGCCTGGCGACAGAGGAGATTCTGTCTCAAAACTGTCCCAAGATGGGGCTGGTTGGGATACTAAAGAAAAAACCACTAAACACCAGGGTGATCAGCCTAAAGCATTTATTAGAGGAACTTCCTTACAGAGTGGGCTGCACCACTCCTCTCAATGGACAGGGAGAGAAAGGTGTTCTACTAGGTATGTCGACAGTGAGGGGGTCAGGGTATGGAGTTTATATGAAGGTTTAAGCAGTGTGACTCAGGGCCAGGGCCAGTTTCTTTCAGTGTTTTGGGGAACAACCTGGACACCTTTATCTAGGTATCTACAGACACCTTTATCTCATTATCTAGATATCTGACAACTTTGTATAGGTATCTAGGTGCCTGGGAATGTTCAAGGACCTGGTTAGGATTCAATCCTGCAGCTAGCTGGATCACAGTGTGGTCAGGACACGGACAGAAAGCCGGGGAACTGGGGACCCTACAGAGAAACTGTCCCCAAATATATAAAACAGCACCCCTGTGTTCCCCTCTAGTCTCCTTACTGTCCCACTTTTCTTCACAGCACTGACCAGTGTCTCACCACCGAACAACACATTATATGGCTTTGTGTTTACTTCCTGCAATCTGCCTCTCTCTGAATCTCGGCAACTGCTGTATCCAAGGTGCCAAAAACAGGGTCTGACAAGTAGGACCTTAAAAGATACTTGTTGAATGAATACATAAGCCATGTAGCAAAATCTTCAGCTCATGGGCAAGCTGGAACTCAACATTTAACTATCTTAAAATGAGAATCACAAAACCTTTCCACATCACTTCCCATCTCCACATTCCAGGGCTGACAATATACGGGGCTCAGAGATGAGGAAAATGTGGGAGTGCTGAGGAAGGTGTTTCCCAGCAGCAGGAACTCTGGTGTAAGGGCAGCACTTTCTCCAAGTGAGGAAATGGAAGTTAAAAGGAGTTCTATGTTTGCCCAGGGTCGTGCCAGGTGGCCTACACACAGGAGAATGAGAACGCCTAGGGGATGCATGAAGATTTTCCGAGGGGCACAAAGGCAGAGTTTAAGGGTCATAAATTTCCAACTCAACTCCCATCGGCTCTCCTCTCAGATCCTCCTTCACACTCACCCATCTCTCGTGTTTCAGAGAAAGGCGTAAGCACCCACCTATGCTAAATCACACTGAGGTGCACAGTCCCAAAGGGTGAAAATCCCCTGGCCTCCACAAAGGGCAATTCAAAAGGTTAGTATTCATGCTAAGAATGTCATTGCCTATAGTGACAAGGAACAAATCCTTGCGTGAGTCAAGTGGTTTCTAAACCTTGGCCTTCAACGAAGTTAAAGGAGGACCTAAAAGAACTGTGGACTGACAGATTATTCATAATCTAATGTGATTTTTCAGCCCATAATTCAGAAGGTGTTCAAAGCACTGAATGATCTTGCTGAAACAAAACTTCAATTCCTGTGTATTTAATTTACAGAAAGAAACTTTTTCAATGGTTACAGCCAAAAAAAAAAAAGAAAAAAGAAAAAAGAAAAGCACTCTGTTCATTCTAGTAAATATACAAACAAACATGGATGGATACATGAGCTTAAAATAGCTCCACCCAGCTTATTATTTTTTTCGAGATAGAGTCTCACTCCATTGCCTAGGCTGGAATGCAGTGGATAAAAATAACCACTAGCAGTCCTCAGGGCTGCTCTGCCTACGGTATAGCCATTCCTTATTCCATTACTTTCCTAATAAACTTGCTTTCATTTGGAAAAAAAAAAAAAAAAAAAATTAGCCAAGCATGGTGGCAAAAGCCTGCAGTCCCAGCTACGCAGGAAGCTAAGGTAGGAGTATCACTTAAGCCCAAGAGGTCAATCAAGGGTGCAGTGAGCTGTGATCCCGCCACTGCACTCCAGCCTGGGTGACAGATGGAGACCCTGTCTCAAAAAACCAAAAGCTATTACATTAGAAGAAGCTTCTGGGGGGAAACAAAGTGGAAATATGAGTTCAAGAAGGAAAAAACACCAAGCATGCTGGCTCACACTTCTAATCCCACCACTTTCGGAGGCTGAGATGAGAGGATTGCTTGAGACCAGGAGTCAGCCTGGGCAACATAGCAAGACCTCATCTCTACTAAAAAGAAAAATCAACCATATGTGGCAACAGACACCTGTAATTCTAGCTACTTTGGTGGTGAGGTGGGAGGACTGTTTGACCCCAGGTCAAGGCTGCAGTAACCAGTGACTGCCACTACTCCAGCCTGGGCAACAGAGCAAGATCTCATCTTTTAAAAAAAGGAAAAAAGCCAGGCGCGGTGGCTTAAGCCTGTAATCCCAACACTTTGGGAGGCCGAGGCGGGTGGATCACGAGGTCAAGAGATCGAGACCATCCTGGTCAACATGGTGAAACCCCGTCTCTACTAAAAAATACAAAAAATCAGCTGGGCATGGTGGTGCGTGCCTGTAATCCCAGCTACTCAGGCAATTCTCCTGCCTCAGCCTCCTGAGTAGCTG
>NW_022437141.1:400583-409913 GCF_009761245.1 Sapajus apella | reverse complement strand
GGAGGCGGAGGTTGCGGTGAGCCGAGATCGCGCCATTGCACTCCAGCCTGGGTAACAAGAGCGAAACTCCGTCTCAAAAAAAAAAAAAAAAAAAAAGGAAAAAAGAATGATTAGAAATTTCGATGGTTAAATAAAAAGTGTTTTTTTTTTTTTCCAAAAGATGAGGGGAAATCAAATCAAATGGTATATATTTAGACTTCACTGCAGATTTAAATGAGAATTTTCACAGCTTTATTTTAAAATACCAACATTCACAATGAACCAGAAATTTTATCATCTGTAACTAATGTAAAGCTGTCAATCTGAAACTGTGCCAGCAGGTAATTTTCTTTTTCTTTTTTTTTAGACGGAGTCTTGCTCTTATTGCCCAGGCTGGAGTGCAGTGGCATAATCTCCGCTCACTGAAACTTCTGCTTCCCAAGTCCAAACGATTTTCCTGCCTGAGCCTCCCAAGTAGCTGTCAGGCGCCCGCCACTACGCCTGGCTAATTTTTTGTATTTTTAGTAGAGATTGGGTTTCACCATGTTGGCCAGGCTGGTTTCAAACTCCTGACCTCATGATTCACCGACCTTGACCTTCCAAAGTGCTGGGATTGCAGGCATGAGCCACCATGCCCTGCTAATATTTCTGTATTTTTTGTAGAGATGGAGTTTCACCATGCTGGCCAGTCTGGTCTCAAACTCCTGGCCTCAGGTGATCTGCCTGCCTCGGCCTCCTAAAGTGCTGGTATTACCAGCCATGAATCACCATGCCTGTTCGTTCTTTCTTTATCTCTCTTTATTTTTTATTTTTTTGAGACGTAATGCAGTGGTGCCATCTCAGATCTCAGCTCACTGCAACCTCTGCCTCCCAGGTTCCAGCAATTCTCCTGCCTCCACCTCTCAAGTAGCTGGGATTAGAGGCGCCCGTCACCATGCCCAGCTAATTATTTTGTATTTTTGGTAGAGACAGTGGTTTCACCATGTTGACCAGGCTGGTCTTGAACTCCTAACCTCAGGTGATCCAGCTGCCTTAGCCTCCCAAAGTGCTGGGATTATAGGTGTGAGTGACCCCCGCCGGTAATTTTCAAAACAAAGCTAAGCTCCCTTCAGCTATCAGCCCTCATCTTTTGTACAAGCAAGAGAGGCTGAGACCCTTTAAAGGTTATTTACCAGGGGACAGACTCAGACTTTGCTCAAAACAGACAGAAGAGAATTTGGTGGGAATTTAGGGCCCTGCTAAGACAAAAACCACCCGAACCTGCCCGTACACTTTCTATCTCTCTAGCATTTCACCCGCTTCCCCAGGCCTATGCCAGCACTGTGTCACACTAACTCAATCTTATTCAGGTAAAATGAGCACTCTCTCTCCCACAAAAACAAAAACACATTTAAAACATAAAACATATTCAAAGACTTCCATTTCCTCATCTTCTTTTTTCTTTTTTTATTTTATTTTATTTTATTTTATTTTTTAAAAAGATGGGGTTTCACCATGTCGGTCAGGCTGGTCTTGAACTCCCGACCTCAGGTGATCCACCCGCCTTGGCCTCCAAAGTGCTTGGATTACAGGCGTGAGCCACCGCGCCCGGCCTCCTCATCTTTGGAATTGAGACTTAATGTCAAAATTCTCTCAGGTAGTTTGAATCATTTTCCCTTAACTAAGGGAGAGAGCGAAAAATCTTTGAAAACTCTATAAGTAAACACCTGAGATGCCAACACCTCGGTTGCGGAGCTGGGGAAGGAATAGGCTTCTCCCCACCCCGCCTTCACAGATTGTGTGAAGGCACAATCTGTCCCAGTATAATAAATGATTACTTGGTAGTAGTGGTCCCCCAGGCCCACCTGAATTCTTCTCTTCTCTTTGTGTCTTGTGTCTTTCTTTCCTGGGATCTATCGTCTCCACACACAAAAGAACATTCACTTAGTCTTAGCAATGATACCAAATATATTTAGAAACAATCATATAATCAATTATATAATCAATATAATCAATCCTATTAAATCATTATTCTTTATTAATCTTTGCTTTAGTATTATAGGATAGAATCATTTTAGTCTTATAGTACAGACATAATCAGGTGAAATATAATTAGGAACCAAAGGGACATCGTGAGAAGTGATCAGGAGGTGAGAGCGAGAGCCTTGAGGTAGTGCCAGCCCCTGGAAAGGGGCCTGTTACTTAGCAGGCAGGCCTTGCGGTAGCGCCAGTGCATGGGAAGGCGCCCCTTAAGCCGTGAAGGGGAGTTTCCCTTTCACTGGGGGAGTTCAGAGAACACTCTGCTCTGCCTGGCTCTTGAAGAAGGCCTGACATAAGCCAGGCCTGCCTGCAGACATCCAGGGGCTTAAATGCCTCTCTGTGGTGCTGTGCTCCGATGGTCACCATCCTTGCCCACTTTCATGTTCCGCTTTCCCACCTGCTGCTCTTTTTAAGTTCTTAGAAGTCGTGAAAAGAATAGAGAAATCCTGGCCGGGCATGGTGGCTCACGCCTGTAATCCAAGCACTTTGGAGGCCAAGGTGGGCGGATCACCTGAGGTCGGGAGTTCAAGACCAGCCTGATCAACATGGTGACACCCCATCTTGAAAAAAAAAAAAAAAAAAAATCCTAAAAGCCTTTGATCTTTCTGATAAGTGCATAGAAAGATGCTGACGTATGTGCCTCCCCTCCTTGCAGCAGCTACCTGAAAGGGAGGGGCCCCGTGTACTGTAGGCACGTGATTTACTTGACCCTATTAATCATGTCAGGTGATTCATTCTTCTTACCCTGCCTCCCTGCCTTGTATACAATAAATATCAGCGCGTCCAAGCATTCAGTGCCACTACTGGACTCTGCGCCTTGGTGGTAGTGGTCTCCTGGGCCCAGCTGAATTCTCTTATCTCTGTGTCTTTCTTTCCTGCGATCTATCGTCTCTGCACACAAAAGAATACCCACTAGACCCTGCGGGGTTGGACCCTGCAGGAAATAACATCTTGCTTTGCAGGGCTGCTGTCAAGACAATAGGCCGTGGATATAAAAGGGCTTACCCTAGTGCTGGCCGCACACGATGCGCTCAATACATCGTAACTCAGGCTTTCAAAAAAGGCGCGTACGCCCCACCAGGCCGCGAAACTGGAACGCCAGGCGCGGAGGCAGCCCCGTGTAGCAGCCGCAGCCAGGGCCCGCCCCCTCCCCGGTGCCCGGCCCGCTCCCACCGGCCCCCGCGGCGCGCTACGTACCCAGCGCCTCCGACCGGTCCTAGGCCGCCGCCTCTAGCCCAATCTCCGCGGCGCTTACAGGGTGGCTCAGCGCGCGAGGCGGGACCTCTGGGGCGCGCGCACGCGAAACGGACGTCCGGCCAACGGGAGGGCGGGGCCGGGACAGGTGGGCGGGACCTTGAGAGGTGGGCGGGGGCGAGCTCGGCCCCGGATTGCGGCTCGGAAGTCCCCAGTCCCCGACCCGGAGCTGTAACTTTTCCTTTGCCGGGAGCCGGGAAGGAGAGGGAGAAGAGAGGGGCGAAACTGCAGGGTCCTAACTTCAGATTCAAGCTCGGCCACTCACTACTTGTGCAGCCTTGGTAGTGGTGATCATGAGCACTTTCCACCTGCCAGGTCCTAAGAGCACTTTGTAGGATTATTTCGGCCCGCACAGTCCTCAAGATGGATACTATCATCATCCCCATTTTACACAAGAGGAAACTATGTTTAGCGGTTAATCTATTTGCCCTCTCATACAAAGTAACTTGATTGCAGAACCCGCATGCTGTCCATACAAGCCTAGCAAGTCACTCAGCCTCTCATCCTGTCTCCTCTCTTAAATCGGGGTAATTGCAACTGTGCAGCAGTTGAAAGAACACATAAAAGTCAGGTACAGTGGCTCACACCTGTAATCTCAGCACTTTGGGAGGCCTAGGTGGGAGGATCACTTGAGCCTCCAGGAGTTCGAGACCAGCCTAAACAAGAATGAGACTAACCTCCTGATAGCTACAAAAAATAAACTAGCCAGGCATGGTGACAGTGTAGTCTCAGCTACTCAGGTGGCTGAGGCAAGATGACTTGAGCCCAAGAGGTCAAGGCTGCAGTGAGCCATGATGGTGCCACTGTACTCCAGCCTGGGCAACAAAGTGAGACCTTGTCTCAAAAAACAATAAAGCATCTAGGCCGGGCGCTGTGGCTCATGCCTGTAATCCCAGCACTTTGGGAGGCCAGTGCAGATGGATCACCTAAGGTAAGGAATTTGAGACCAGCCTGACCAACATGGCTGAATCCCGTCTCTATTTAAAATACAAAAATTAGCCGGCCATGGTGGTGGATGCCTGTAATCCCAGCTACAAGGGAGACTGAGGTAGGAGAATTGCTTGATCCCGGGAGGCAGTGGTTGCAGTGAGCCGAGATCAGGCCATTGCACTCCAGCTGGGAGACAGAGCAATATTCTATATCCAAAAAAAAAAAAAAAAAAAAGCATCTAGTTATGCCTCACATATAGCAGGAAGCTTTTTTTGTTGTTTTTCTGGGGTTTTTTTGAGACGGAGTTTCACTCTGTCACCCAGGCAGGGGTGCAGTGGCATGATCTCCGCTCACTGTAGCCTCTGCCTCCCAGGTTCAAGCGATTCTCCAGCCTCAGCTTCCCAAGTAGCTGGGACTACAGGCGTGTGCCACCACACCGGCTAATTTTTTTTATTTTTATTTTTGAGATGGAGTTTCACTCTTATTGCCCAGGCTGGGGTGCAATGGGGCAATCATGGCTTACTGCAACCTCCACCTCCCGGGTTCAAGCAATTCTCCTGCCTTAATCTGCCAAGTAGCTATTATTACAGGCATGCGCCACCACACTTGGCTAATTTTGTATTTTTAGTAGAGATTGGGTTCCACCATTTTGGCCAGGCTGGTCTTGAACTCCTAATCTATGTGATCCACCCACCTTGGCCTCCCAAAGTGCTGGGATTACAGGTATGAGCCACCACACCTGACATACCTTGCTAATTTTTGTATTTTTAGTAGAGATGGAGTTTCACCATGTTGGCCAGGCTGGTCTCGAACTCCTGACCTCAGGTGAGCCTCTCACCTCGGCCTCCCAAAGTGCTGGAATTATAGGCGACAGCCACCATGACCCACCAGTAGGAAGTTTTAAATTAACACCTACCCTGCCTCCCTTCCCTCTCCTTAAACTGTATTTCTGTTCTCTACTTCCTTTAAGGTAGGAATCTTGTCCATCTACCACTCCAATACCCAGTGCCCTGCACAAGAGGGATTCAATATATTGAGGAATGAAGTAATTTAACATCTTTCTCAGATCACCTCAGTCTCTGAAAGCTTTCTTCCCGACTTCAACAGTCAAGGAGGCCTACTGCCATAACCCAATAAATAGGATTCTGTCTTGTATCCAAAAAAGCCATTTAGTCCAAATACCGTGCCAGTATTTGAATCTCTTCCACATTATCTCCGCCATCTATTCATGTACATGTCCTGTGTTGGGGAACTCATTGCCACTGAAGACAGTTCTTTATTTATTTGCTTATTTTTGAGATGGAGTCTCACTCTGTCACCCAGGCTGGAGTGCAGTGGTGCGATCTTGGCTCACTGCAACCTCCACCTCCTGGGTTCAAGCCATTCTCCTGCCTCAGCCTCCCGAGTAGCTGGAACTACAGACGTGTGCCACCGTGCCCAGCTAATTCTTTGTATTTTTAGTACAGACGGGGTTTCACCATCTTAGCCAGGATGGTCTCAATCTCCTGACCTTGTGATCTGCCCGCCTCAGCCTCCCAAAGTGCTGGGATTACAGGCATGAGCCACTGCACCCGGCAACAGTAATTTTTAATGTCCAATCCTGGTAGTTAGAAAGTTTTTTAATAATATCTCTCCTAGTTTTAAACCGTGGGGCCATGCAGAACAGATCTAATTCCTATTCTATAGAGCCAGATCTAATGGCTCAATTACCCTCTTGATCAAACAACATATGGATAATCTAGTCCTGTGGTTCTCAACCTTTTCCCTTCTCCTGACACAGCCAAGAGATACCCAGATTTCCAACAGTAACCATGACTGGCCAAGGCAGGGATAGGGCCAGGCCCGTCCTGTATCTCCAGATTATCTGGATCTTCCTGGGACACAGTGTTAGGAAACTCCAGATGATCCTACTTTTCTCAGATACTGCCTTACTGTATTATAACTATTCATGTACAAGTGAAAGCCTTGTCTTCTAAGGAGGTATCCTTGTGGTCCAGTCTGCCAAAAGCAGCTGCACCTCTCCCCCAGGAGGATCCCACCACAGGAACGGCTGACAGGCTGCTACAGGGTCTTCAACCCAGGCATCTCCTCCATAATGAAACTTGGCCTTTGCAGTTTTCATGTGATGCCATCAAGGGCTTCTTGAGCTCAAATATGTCTTTCGTGATTCAGGATGGCAATAATAAACTTTGAGCCGATTCTAGCTGCTTACACGATCTCATTTCATCCCGACAATGGCCTGCATCTCAGTCGCCTGTGTCGTTAGCAAGTAGCATGATGCCTGGAATACAGTGCTGCTTCACAGTTTGTTTGATGAACAACCCTGAGTCCACTGGAGATGACTTCTTTGGCTTCTGGTTCTTAAATTTATTTTCTGTACATCTATTTTATTATTTATTTATTTTTGAGACAGGGTCTCACTCTGTCACCCAGGTTAGTGCAGTGGCATGATCTTGGCTCACTGCAACCTCTGCCTCCCAGGCTCAAGTGATCCTCCCACCTCAGCCTCCCAATGAGTAGCTGAGACCACAGGCATGTACTAGCATGCCTGGCTAATTGTTTGTCGTTTTGGTTGAGACAGGGTTTTGCCATGCTGCTCAGGCTGGTCACAAATTCTTGAGCTCAGGCAATCCACCTGCCTCAGCCTCCCAAAGTGCTGGGATTACAGGTGTGAGCACTGTGCCTGGCCTGTTTAAGTAAATATTAATACGCAACTAAATGTATGCCATAGTTCACAACCAACCAACCCTCCTGTAGGTCCTCACCACCTGGAAATCCAATCTCCTGAGCCTGGAACTTAAGGCCTTCCAGGTTGGCCCAGATCACAACTCTAGACACACATCTTACCATATGTTCCTCCTTAAGAAAGAGGAAGGAGGAAGGGAATTTAGTTACTGTACCAGACTTCGTGTTAAAACATCTATGTTCAAGTCTGAGCTTCATAGTAAGTAGCAGTGAAACTGAACAAATAACTGAACTTCTTTGTTTTCTCACTGTAAGACAAGAGTAATACCCGCCCTGTTCATCCTGCAGGGTCAAACAGGATAGCTGACAGTGGGGATCAAATGAGATGGTATGCTGGTGCATTATGTGTGCAATAAAGCATTGTACAAACATAAAAAGTCAATATACTCTGTGTTCCTGCCTCAGCCCTTGCTTGTTACATTTCTTTCCCTCCCTCCCTCCCTTCCTCCCTCCTTCCCTCCCTCCCTCTGTCTCTCCTTTCCTTCTTTTTTAAATTATTATACTTTAAGTTCTAGAGTACATGTGCAGAACATGCAGTTTGTTACATAGGTATACAGGTGCCATGGTGGTTTGCTGCACCCATCAACCTATCATCTACATTAGGTATTTCTCTATCTCTCCCCAGCCCCCCACCCTGACAGGCCCCAGTGTGTGATGTTCCCTCCCTGTGTCCATGTGTCCTCACTGGCTTTTTTTTTTTTTTTTTTTTTTTGAGACAAGTTCTTGCTCTGTCGCCTAGGTTGGAGTGTAGTGGCACAATCTCAGCTCCACCTCCCAAGTTCAAGCAATTCAACCTTGCCTGCCTCTCCAATCTGAACTTTCAAAATGCTCCAGGCTGGGCATGGTGGCTCACATCTGTAATTCCAGCAGTTTGGGTGTCTGAGGTGGGAGAACCACTTGAGACCAGGAGTTCAAGACTAGCCTGGGCAACATAACAAGACCCCATCTCTACAAAAAAAATTTTTAAAAACTTAGCTGAGTGTGGTGGCGTGTGCCTGTAGTCCTGCCTACTTGAGAGACTGAGGTGGGAAGATCACTTGAGCACAGGAGTTTGAGGCTGCAGTGAGCGACGATGGTGCCACTGCACTCCAGCCTGGGCGACAAAGCTAGAACTGTCTGTATAAGGAAAAAAAAACAAAGAACAAAAAAACTTCTCACTTCTAAGCTCCAGTCCTAAGTCATATCATTCTCACTGCAACAGCTCAAAAGCACCCAAGTCTCAGGCGCCTAGACTTTTATGTTTTCTGCCTAGAACATCTACCCGTTTGTCTACTGCCCCTATGAACACTCAGCTAAGCCACCATGTCCCCTAGGACCTCCTGGCCCAGGTTAAGGGTCCTGCCTCAGATAGCCTGTGCTCCCGACTTTTGTAGGCACTGTGCTAGAACTGTTCTATCCCTGACTCTCCAGTTTCTGCCACAGAGGCTGACAAGTCATCAGTGTTCCTGAGGTTCGAATAAATAAATCACAACCTAGCTCACGGCTTCCTAGGTCCACCAGAAGAAAGGTTATCTCTGGTGGGGTGCAGTGGCTCATACCTGTAATCCCAGCACTTTGAGAGGCCGAGGAGGGTGGATCACCTGAGGTGAGGAGTTTGAGAACAGCCTGGCCGACATGGCAAAACCCTGTGTCTACTAAATATATAAAAAATCAGCCAGGTGTGGTGGCTCACACCTGTAATCCCAGCTACTTGGGAGGCTGAGGTAGGAGAATCGCTTGAACCTGGGAGTCAGAGGTTGCATTGAACAGAGATCACACCATTGCACTCCAGCCTGGGCGACAAGACCAAAGCTCCATCTCAAAAAAAAAAAAGTTATCTCTGGTAATGCTGGGAGTACAGCAAGGGCCTTGATCTGTGATGGACATTATGAGAAAGTTTTTTTTTTTAGTTATCATAGCAGTAATGCTGACCTCCTGGGAAGGGAAATAATAATTAAGTGGGTATTGACTGTCCCAGACTCTATGTAAGTCTTATTTTACAGATAAGAACACTGAAGTTCAGAGAGGTTAAGTGACTTGCCTAAGATCATTCATTAAGTCAGAGGCAGGCCGGGCGTGGTGGCTCACGCCTGTAATCCAAGCACTTTGGAGGCCAAGGTGGGTGGATCACCTGAGGCTGGGAGTTCAAGACCAGCCTGACCAACATGGTGAAACCCCGTATTTAAGGAGAAAAAAAAAAAAAAAAAAAAAGACAAAAAAAAAAAAAAAATTTTTGGCCGGGCGCGGTGGCTCAAGCCTGTAATCCCAGCACTTTGGGAGGCCGAGGCAGGTGGATCACGAGGTCAAGAGATCGAGACCATCCTGGTCAACATGGTGAAACCCCGTCTCTACTAAAAATACAAAAAAAATTAGCTGGGCATGGTGGCGCGTGCCTGTAGTCCCAGCTACTCGGGAGGCTGAGGC
>NW_022437141.1:365983-400483 GCF_009761245.1 Sapajus apella | reverse complement strand
AAAAAAAAAAAAAAAAAAAAAAAAAAAAAAAAAAAAAGTCAGAGGCAGAGCCAGGATTTAGAACCCAGGGACTCACACTCTGTCTGCACTCTTTTATATATTATGTTTTCCTTTTTTTTTCCTTTCCTGAGACGGAGTCTCCCTCTGTCACCCAGGCTGGAGTACAATGGCATTATCTCATCTCACTGTCTCACTGCAACCTCCTCCTCTTGGGTTCAAGTGCTTCTCCTGCCTCAGGCTCTCAAGTAGCTGGGATTACAGGTGCCTGCCACCGCGCCCAGCTATAATTTTTGTATTTTTAGTAGAGACGAGGTTTCACCATGTTGGCCAGGCTGGTCTTGAATTCCTGACCTCAGGTGAACTTCCCTGGCCCCCCAAAGTGCTGGGATTACAGATGTGAGCCACTGCACCCAGCCTTCTTTCCTTTTTATGTAGAGATGCGCCTTGCCATGTTGTCCAGGCTGGAATGCAGTGACATGATCCTGGGTTCCAGCAATCCTCCCATCTCAGTCCCCCAAGTAGACAGGACCGCAGATGCATGCCACAATGCCATGCTAATTTTTGTGCTTTTTTTTTTTTTTTAGAGACGGGGTCTCTCTATGTTGCCCAGGCTGGTTTCACACTCCTGGGCTCAAGTGATCCACCCATCTCAGCCTCCCAAAGTGTTGGGATTACAGGCATGAGCCACCTCGCCCAGCTATATTTCTGCATAACTCCATAAGGCAGAACCTGGCCAACTTTTCACCAATAAGAATTCAAAGTGGAAAGCTCTCGGCTCGGCGCGGTGGCTCATACCTATAATCCCAGCACTTAGGAAGGCTGAGACAAGTGGATCACCTGAGGTCAGGAGTTCAAGACCAGCCTGGCCAATATAGTGAAACCCCATCTCTACTAAAAATACAAAAATTAGCTGGGTGCAGTTAGCCAGGCTTGTTAGACCAGCCTGGCTAACATGGTGAAAACCTGTCTCTACTAAAAATACAAAAACTATCCAGGCGTGGTGGCAGGCACCTATAATACCAGCTACTTGAGAGTCTGAGGCAAGAGAATCGCTTGAACCTGGCAGGCAGAGGTTGCAGTGAATGGAGATCGAGCCATTGCACCCCAGCCTGGGCAGCAAGAGCAAAACCCCATCTCAAAAAAAAAAAAAAGGTGGAAAGCTCTCTCTTATGGGGAGTGGAGGGGAACAAATATGAGAACTCCTGGAACTCTGAGAAGACATCCATAGATCCAATTTAGGAAACTCTACACTGTTTTGCTTTGGGTGATCATTCCATAGCGATGTAACTGTAAACCCAAATGTAAATTTAGGCATCAAAACAAAATGTGGCAATATTACCAGGTGGCCATTTAAAAAAAGTAATCACAGGTCTGGGCACAGTAGCTCACACCTGTAATCCCAGCACTTTGGGAGGCTGAGACGGGCAGATTGCCTGAGCTCAGGAGTTCAAGACCATCCTGGGCAACACGGTGAAACCTCGTCTCTACTAAAATACAAAAATTTAGCTGGGCATGGTGCCATGCACCTATAGTCCCAGCTACTAGGGAGGCTAAGGCAGGAGAATTGCTTGAACTCAGATGGCAGAGGTTGCAGTGAGCCGAGATCATGCCACTGCACTCCAGCCTGGGTAACAAAGCAAGATTCCATCTTACAAAAAAAAAAAAGTAATCACAGGCCAGGTGCAGTGGCTCATGTCTGTAATACCAGCACTTTGGGAGGCCGAGGTGGACGAATCAACTGAGGTCAGGATTTTGACACCAGCCTGGCCAACATGGTGAAACTCCATCTCTACTAAAAGTATAAAATTAGCCAGGTGTGGTGGCAGGCACCTGTAATCCCGGCTACTTGGGAGGCTGAGGCAGGGGAATCACTTGAGCCTGAAAGGCAGAGGTTGCAGTAAGCTGAGATTGGGCCACTGCGCTCCAACGTGGGTGACAAAGTAAGACTCCGTATCAAAAAAAAAAAAAAAAAAAAGAGTAATCGCATATACACAATATCTTTTTATTTTTAATTTTCATTTTTTTGAGACAGAGTCCCACTTTGCTGCCCAGGCTGGAGTGCAGTGGCAGAATCTCAGCTTATTGCAACCTCCACCTCCCAGGTTCAAATGATTCCCATGTCTCAGCCTCCTAAGTAGTTGAGATCGCAAGCACCCACCACTAGGCCCAGCTAATTTTTTTGTTATTTTCAGTAGAGACAGGGTTTCACTACATTGGCCAGGCTGGTCTCAAACTCCTGGCCTCAAGTGATCTGCCTACCTCAGCCTGCCAAAGTGCTCAGATTACAGGCACGAGCCATCACGCCTGACCAAAATTTTATGTTAATTTTAACAACATATCGTGGGGTCAAGCACAGTACCTGGTACTCAGCCTCAGCCTCTCGAGTAGCTGGGATTACAGGTGTGCACCACGACACCCAGCTAATTTTTCTATTTTTAGTAAAGACAGGGTTTCTCCATGTTGGCCAGGCTGGTCTCAAACTCCTGACCTCAGGTGATCCACCCACCTCGGCCTCCCAAAGTGCTGGCATTACAGGTGTGAGCCACCGCGCCTGGCCTGGCTTTATTATCATTATTGTCATCTCTGACCTCCTCTTCCCTGAACCTGCAAATAGGGCCATTGCGTTGAACAGCAGTCTTGGGCCCCAGAGAGTTGAGTGTGGTGACAGCTCTCAGACTGAGTGGGCATCTTTGACTGCCTTCCAAAGTCAAAAAATAAATGACTGGGGGTTATCTGCTGCTTTGGATCATAATTACTTATGCTTATGCCACTGATATCAAAACAGAGTTGACTATATTTAGCTCTGTGTTTTATTTGTGTTTTCTTTCTCTGAGTCAGATGGGAACTGTTTCTGCCAGCCCTGCCATTCTTCTCATGTTAAGATCTCTCCCATAAGGCAAAGCTCATTTCCCTTTTTGGCCATGGAGCACACTGGTGGTAAGAATTAGTCCTCTCACCACCCACCACACCCAACCTGAATAGGAAATTTCCAAGAATGAGAATCCCGTCTTTGGGCACTCTTCTCGGGATTCAGGTAGATTACTCAATCACAAGAGTGAGACTCGGGGACTGAAACATTCAATCAGGGCTAAAAACAGATTAAAATGGGCAGTTGCCTTTTTCCCTCGACATAGAATACACATTGGAGTCACAGCTACCTTCTAGTAACTGATTTCCTTGAGTGAATAGTGTATCAGAAAATGGGACTTTTATGGTGGCAAAGAATTCAGAGGGCCTAGGGCAGACAGATCCAGATTGGTATACAGATCTGCCACTTAACCAGCTATGTGATTGTGCGATTTACCAACCTCTCAGGGCCACATTTTTTCATCTGTCAAAAATGGTGAATATGGCCAGGCGCAGAGGCTCACCCTTGTAATCCCAGCACTTTGGGAGGCTGGGGCGGGCAGATGACGAGGTCAGGAGTTTGAGACCAGCCTGACCAACATGGTGAAATCCTGTCTCTACTACAAATACAAAAATTAGCTGGGCATGGTAGTGCATTCCTGTAATTCCAGCTATTCAGGAGGCTGAAGCAGGAGAGTCGCTTGAACCTGGGAGGTGGAGGTTGCAGTGAGCCGAGATTGCACCACTGCACTCCAGCCTGGGTAACAGGGCAAGACTCCGTCTCAAAAAAAAAAAAAAAAAAAAAAGTGAATAATAATAGCACCTATATTGGAGGCTTGTTGAGAGAGTTAAATGAGATAATGTACGAAAAGCCTTACCACAGAGCCTGGAATATAAGAACTCATTGAAGAGTCGATGTGGGCTGGGTGCCGTGGCTCACGACAGTAATCCCAGCACTTTGGGAGGCTGGGATAGGAGAATCCCTAGAGGCCAGGAGTTCAAGACCAGCCTGGACAACAAGGTGAGACCCTGGTCTCCGCAAAAAATTCAAAAATTATCCAGGTGTGGTGGCTCACGCCCGTAGTACTACCTACTTGGGAGGCTGAGGTGGGAGGATAGCTTGAGCCCAGGAAGTTGAGGCTGCAGTGAGTCGTGATCTCGCGCATTGCACTCCAGCCTGGGCGACAGACGGCGACCCTATTTAAAAAAAAAAAAAAAGGTCGTGGAAGACGTGGGGGATGAAAGGGACAACGTGTGCGCGAAAGAGCTTGGTGAAGATCAGTACCTGGAGGCCAAGATGCGGCGGCGAGCTCAGCCTCCCTAGCAGAGTCTGGTCTCCTGGCTTAGGGTCAGTGCTCCGCACACAACAATCCACTGGCTCTCATGAGACCTTGAACTGCCAATGACCGGGGGTTGCCCAGGCTCCCGAGTGAAGGCGGCCAGGAGCCAACACGGCTTTTTGCAGAAAAGCCCACTCCAAGAAGGCCCAGAGCATTCGGGCTCCGGGCGGGTCGCATCCGCGGGCCTCAGGCCCTTTCACTTACCCGGGAAAGGTAACGGTCCTTAACGGCAGCCAATAACGGCTCCCAGAGGCCCAGGCACTGGCAAGGGCAGGCTGAAATCAAACCTTGGATTTTGGAACCTCCATGCCAGACACCCCAAACCAGCGCGAACTACAACTCCCAACATGCCAGGCGGCCTCCCGGGTCCGAAGAGTCGGTCCCACCAACCTCGCGGCCCTTCTTTCCTCAAAGCGCGGCCGAACGCCTAGGCTTCCGGGTATTAGTGGCCCCGCCCCTTGACCCGAACGGAGCCGCCCCTCGCGATACCTGGGTATTGTAGTCAGTCTTCTGGGAAAGAGTCGCTCCTAGTGGCAGCGCCCTTCTCCAGAAAAACTACAAAACCCAGAATGCAGCGCAAATTCCCCTTGTCCAATAGGAACACCCCATGTAGCGGGGCGCGGAGCCCGGCTCTCGCAACTCAAGATGGCGGACGAGAGTGAGACAGCAGTGAAGCCGCCGGGACCTCCGCTGCCGCAGATGATGGAAGGGAACGGGAACGGCCATGAGCACTGCAGCGATTGCGAGAATGACGAGGACAACAGCTACAACCGAGGGTAACGAAATCCTCGGAGTCCAATTCCTGTCCAGCCTCCCACAGCCTGGGTCTCTGGGGTGCGGGGAAGCCACCGGCAGCTTAGCCTAGCCCCACCCTCATATTCTTATTGGCTAAGGCACTAGGATCCTGCCTGGCGATTGGTTACTGCCCTTGTCATTTACCAGGGGTGGGTGCTCTGGATATTAAGGGCCGGAGACGTTCAGTACTTTTATTATATAAAAGTTCTTCTATGCGGTGTTCCACTCGTGTGCTTCAGGCCAATCCTGGGAAAAGAGCATGTTGGACGTTGGTTTTCGATGGTACAACACAGGACAGTCTAGTAACAGTACAGTTCAAAGGGAACGCTACTTATAGGCGTGTTGTGTGAACAACGTGACTAGCAATAAACGAATAATAAAACATTTCGCAGCAGTTTACCCTCAGTGAGGAAATTCATCAGACTATACACTGTGTATATAATTATGTTGTAAACTATCACTACCAGAGAATCCCAAAATATAAACTCACCTTATAAACCCTATGTAATTATTGATATGGTAATGTTTTTGATTTACATAGTGTCCATTGCTCCAAATAATCCATAAGTGCCCTGAAGAATATATTAATATAATTAGGCCTTCCAACATCTTTGCCTTGTTAACTTTGCAAAGTAGCCCCAGGCTTCAATAAATTGAGCACTGTAGCTTCTTGGAGAGTATTTGGAATCCTCGGGCTCCATACTACCTATCCTGTACTTGAGGGTTTTGCCATTAGTTACCATTTGTTCCTAGGGATGAAGAAACGCACCAGGCATTTGAGTGTTGAGTTCTTTTTCCAAATTAGTTTTTGCTTCTGTAAGCCACAGCTTATCATTCATCTTTCTTCACATGGTTAGCGTCTGGCACTGGCACTCACGCTCTCTCTCCCCATCTTCCTGTCTATATTTGTACATATATTTTTAAACTGAAAGTCGTGAGAGATTTTTGGGTGTATAACTCTTGCTGAGTCTGTGGTAGTCTGATTTTCATAGCCAGCTTGTTATTCGCAGTATTGGTGGTAGCTCAGATATAAAGGAAGAAGGTTGAGGGCTTTGTAGAAACTTTAAAAAAAAAAATTTGCTACCTTATAGAGAGGGGAGAGCAAAGTATTACAGTCACGCACTGCCCAAGGACTGCATAGAAGAAGTGGTCTCAAGACATTGTAGTACATATTTTTACTGTATCTTTTCTATGTTTAGATGTGCTTAGATACACAAATACTTACCATTTTGTTACAGTTGCCTACGGTACTCAGTACAGTAACATGCAACAGCCTATTGCTCCTAGGCTGCAAATTTGTATAGCATCTTACTGTAGTGTACACCATATAGCCTAGGCATTTAGTAGGCTATAGCATCTAGGTTCGTGTAAGTACACCCTATGATGTTTGCAAGACAAAAATCACCTAACCAGGCATTTCCCAGCCCATATCCCTGTCGTTCAGTGAAGCATAACTGTATCTAGTATTTTATATAATCAGCTTGTGGCAAATCTTAGGTTCACAGATCTAGCTTTTATGTTCCTCAGTCGGCATTAAAAAATCACAGGAAGAATATAGAGGAAAGGGGAGCTTCCCCAATTTAGTTTTTTTATGACTGTTCTATTGCTATATCTCACAACAGATCTAATGTAATAGAAGTCTTGTTTTGAAGTTTGCTATTCCTAAAAATGGAAGCGCTGAGAAAGAGGAAGTAGGAACAGAAAGAAGGGAAAGAGAAGCTCTCCTAAGTCGAGATCTGAATCACAGATGAGAGTTGTTGAATGTGAAAGTCATTCCTGAAGTGAAAGTGTGGCGTTTTCTTTGCCCTTTTTGTAGTTGCTTTTATTTTCTCAACTGTTGTCCTGACCAGTATCCTTAGTTTTGCGCCCTATAATCTAAATAACTTTGCAAAACTGTCTGCCAGAAAGTTATTTTATTGGCCTGGTATGGTGGCTCACGCCTGTAATCCCAGCACTTTGGGAGGCCGAGACAGGTGGATCACTTGAGGTCAGGAGTTCGAGACCAGCCTGGGCAGCATGGTGAAACCCTGTATCTACTAAAAATACTGAACAGCTGTCCCAGCTACTTAGGGGGCTGAGGCAGGAGAATTGCTTGAACCCGGGAGGTGGGGATTGCCATGAGCCGAGATTGCACCACTGTACTCCAGCCTGGTGACAGAGCGAGACTCCGTCTCAAAAAAAAAAAAAAAAAAAAAAGTTATTTTATTTGTAGTACAAGTAAGTAATAACCTTAAAAAACTTTGACACTTCGTGGTGGTGTTTCTCTACATCGTTATAGTCTGGGTGAAAAAATTATGTTTATTAGCGTCCCAAATCAAAAGGTATGTGAAAATGAGTTTGGAGGTAGCAGGTGAAAAACCAAGGGCCTAGTCTGGAAGAGAGTCTAATTTTGGCACTTAGAATCTGGGGTAGAGTCAACATTCTTCAATGAACTTTAAGAGGAAATGGTTTGGGGAGAAGTAGCAATTTGGGAAAATGCAGCATGGCACAGTGGAAGCGTGGACTTTGAAGTCATTTAAATCTGGTCTCAGACCAGGCGTGGTGGCTCACGCTTATAATTCCAGCACTTTGGGAGGCTGAGGTGAGCCGATCGCTTGTGATTAGGAGTTCAAGACCAGCCTGGCCAACATAGTAAAAAACCATCTCTACTAAAAATACCAAAATTAGCCAGGTGTGGTGGCAGGTGCCTATACTCCCAGCTACTCGGGAGGCTGAGGCAGGAAAATTGCTTGAAACTAGGGGGCAGAGGTTGCAGTAAGCCAAGATTGTACACCTGCACTCCAGCCTGGGCGACAGAGCAAGCCTCTAGTTTCAAAATCTGCTCTCAAAGCTTGGCTCAGACACTTAATAGTCCTGTGACCTTGGGAAAGGTACTTAATCCAGAATTGTAGGGATTAAATGATAGGACATCTGGAATACACTCCTCTTCCTCCCTCTTCTTTCTTCAGATCTTCGCTAGCCTCCCAGCTTGCCCCTCTGCTCTTCTCACATACTGTATTTGGTGTAGCTTTTATCATAACAATAGTTATAACAATACATATAATAACATACTTGGTAATTTTTCTTAATGTATCTGGTCCCTGTCTCATCTGACAGTAAGGTGCTTGTAAACAGGATTGTATCTTCGAAATGCCTGGCACTTAGTGGGCATTAATGAGTATTTGCTGTATGAATGAATGGCAGATATTAAAGTGCCTGGCCCAATATTAGTGGAGTTTCATCTCCCCTCACCAAGTGGGAGGATGTCACATTTTTCTTACATACACGTTTTCTCTTCCCAAATAATTCTCATCATAAGCCTTACTACAATTTTTATGAAATACCTACAGAAACCAAGAAGCTCCAATTTGTTGTGGAAGCTTTCCACTGTGTTTTGCTTCTTGAAATGTTTTTTTTTACTTCATATTATTTAAAATGTTCTCAAAAATCATGTAAAAATTGATAAGTTTTCCTTTAAATGCTACAGTCTAAAATGTGTACTATACAATAAAGGTTAATGATAGTTAAAACTGCCTTTTTTATTTTTTATTTTTAAAGAGATGGTATCTCGCTGTGTTGCTGGTCTCAAACTCCTGGGTTCAAGTGATCCTTTTGCCTTACTGCCCCCCTGCCACCTAAAGTGCCGGGATTGTAAGCGTGAGCCACCCCACCCCACCCCACTCCTGGGCCTTTTTTTCAGGAACTAAAGTCACAGTGCTCTGTGCTAATGAAATGAGCTAAATTCATGTACTGGATTCATAGGAAATGCAGTTGTATTAGTTTCTTATGTCTCTTTGTATATGAGTTTAGTTCCTGACTTTTCTAGTCTTGTGTTTCCTCCATAATTAAATCAGCATAAGCATTTGATGAATATAAAACTTCTTGTGGTTGTGGGTAGTGAGTGGCTCATGCCTGTAATCTCAGCACTTTGGCAAGCTGAGGCAGAAAAATTGCTTGAGCCCAGAATTTCGAGACCAGCCTGGGCAACATGGCGAGACCCCATCCCTATAAATAAAAACAAAAAACCCCAAACTGGGCAAGGTGGCTCACGAGTATAATCCCAACATTTTGGGAGGCTGAGGCGGGTGGATCATGAGGTCAGGAGTTTGAGACCAGCCTGACCAACATGGCGAAACCCTGTCTCTGCTAAAAATACAAAATTAGCCGGGCGTGGTGGCACGTGCCTGTAATCTCAGCTACTCAGGAGGCTGAGGCAGGAGAATCGCTTGAACCCAGGAGGTGGAGGTTGTGGTGAGCCGAGATCTTGCCATTGCACTTCAGCCTGGGCAACAAGAGCGAAACTCTGCCTCAAAAAAACAAAAATCCCCAAACCCTTCAGGTATACATGTAGTTATATATATGTGTACATGCATACATATGCGATGTGTGTGCATACATCTCTTCAGTTTTTCTTTTAAAAAGTTTTTTATTATTACTTTGGAAACAGGGTCTCCCTCTATCGCCCAGGCTGTAGTACATGGGTGTGATCATGGCTTACTGCAGCCTTGACCTCCTGGGCTCAAGTGATCCTCCCACCTCAGCCTTCCAAGTAGCTAAGACTGTAGACATGCACCATCATCCGTGGCTAATTTTCTTTTTAAAAAATTTCTGGAGAGATGGGGTCTCACTATTTATAAAGCCCAGGCTGGTCTCAAACTGCTGGCCTCAAGTGATGCTCCCACCTTGGCCTCCCAAACTTCTGGGACTGTGGGAATAAGCTCCTGTGCCCAGCCAGTTTTGTTTTGTTTTTGAGACAGAGTCTCACTCTGTCGCCAGGCGCCAAGCTGGATTGCAACCTCTGCCTCCCGGGTTCAAGCAATTCTCCTGCCGCAGCCTCCCGAGTAGCTGGGACTGCAGGTGCACGCCACCACGCCCAGCTAATTTTTGTATTTTTAGTAGAGACGGGGTTTCACCATGCTGGACAGGATGGTCTCCATCTTTTGACCTCATGATCCGCCTGCCTTGGCCTCCCAAAATGCTGGGATTATAGGTGTGAGCCACCTCCCCGGCCTTTTTTTTTTTTTTTTAAATGAAAGTCTTTCCAAGAAGTATTGCCAAATAATAAATCTCATCAATCGGCAGATTTTAGTTTGGAGGTTATAAGTGAGGTTTGTCTCAGTGTTTTGGAACAAAATAGAACTTGTAGACTATTGTGTTCTAGGAGTCTTTCGGAATTTATTTTGCAATGTCTTCAGCATCATTGAGGTCCTGGTAGGCATGCCTCAGGAGCCCTCTGAGAAGGGGTGTCTCATCTCCATACTGCCCTCTTACTCCGTGGGACAGGTTAACATGGATTCTTTATAAGTTCTCACTCCTGATTATGAGATATTATCCCTTGTGAAAACTTAGGAGGAAAGAAAAGTCTTTCTGAAAATAAATTCTGTTAAGCTCACCTTACATGCTTTTGTCTTTTTCTTCAGCTTTCCAAGAGTCGTTCTTTCCCTGTTTATTTGACGGCTTATAGCTGCAGCTAGCTCTTGGAAAGAAGAAATCTTTTTAGTTCCTTTTTAATTTCTCCTTCAACTTTTGGTTTTCCAAAACTAGATCAAAGCAGAATGGAAAGAGAAACCTCATCACTGATACCAAATAAGTGTTCTAATTTTGTTTCCCAATTAAGTGGCAATTAAAAAGAAACTAATCAAGAGCTGCTTCAAAGAGAAGAGACTGGAAAGCAGAAGAAATGGAAAGTAAATGAGAGCCTATTTCAGGGACTCGCTGCTCACGGCAAAGCAGTTTTGCTGATTTTTCACATTGTTCCACTAATGTGCTCACTCTAAAATTCCGCAGCTTTACTAAGTTGGCAGTTAACCCTTTCCCTGTAGAGCCCACAGAGTTGAGCCATACATCTGGTAACTTCAGGAGGATGCTGCTTTAGCTCTTTCTCTTTAGCTGTTTATCTGAAATCTCTACCCTTCAAGCCTCTCTTCTGATTCCTCAAAGAAGATGTCCTTGTGATTGTGACATTTAAGGGACATAAAATATGGTGTTCTCTATTGAGAGCACCAAAAATACTCAACTGGAATTCCTCCACAGGCTCAGTGTTTGCCTCAAAAATGTCCCAGCATTTTGGGAGGCTAAGGTGGGCAGATTACTTGAGGTCAGGAGGTCGAGACCAGCCTGGCCAACATGATGAAACCCCGTCTCTACTAAAAATACAAAAATTAGCCAGGTGTGGTAGCATGCACCTGTAGTCCCAGCTATGTGGGAGGCTGGAACTACAGATGAATCTCTTGAACTTGGGAGGCAGAGGTTGCAGTGAGCCCAGATGGCACCACTGCACTTCAGCCTGCGCAATGGAGAGAGACTCCATCTTATAAAAAAACAAAAACTTTCCAGCAATGCTCTCTGAGAGGCAACTGAGGAGTCACTATGGTATTTAGTAAATGTTACTATTATCACTTTGTAGTGGGCATTATGCTAAGCCTTTTATGTGGATTATATCCTCCATTATTTCACTTATGAAGGCTTTAGGGGTTTTTTGGTTTGTTTTTTTGAGACAGAGCCTCACTCTGTCACCCAGGCTGGAGTTTAGCAGTGTGATCTCAGCTTACTGCAACCTCTGCCTTCCAGGTTCAAGTGATTCTCATGTCTTAACCCCTCGAGTAACTGGGATCGTAGGAGTGCACCACCATACCCAGCTAATTCTAATTTTTGTATTTTTAGTAGAGACATGGTTTTGCCATGTTGGTCAGGCTGCTCTTGCTCCTGGCCTCAAGCAATCCACTTGCCTCGACCTCCGAAAGTTTTGAGATTACAGGCGTGAGCCACACTGTTCCTTGCCAAATACTTTAGTTTTTATAGTGCGGCTTGAGATGTGCATCTCCATCGGTCTCTTTAACATCTTAGAGGATCCATTCTGAACTTGCTGGATTTCTTTCCCCTGCTGAATTGACTTTTGCATCTTGAATCTACAGCAGTGTGAATCTTATCTTTGGATCCATTTAACAGCCTGTGGACTTTCCCAAACTTGGGATCCAGTTTGTGTCTTTCCATGATAGACAAATATTTTTTTGAGAAGTTATTCTAATCTTGCTGCTGCACTCCAGCCTGGGCAACAAAATGAGACTCCATGTCAAAAAAAAAACAACGAAAAAGTCATTCTAGTGGGTGGAATTTCTGCCAGCATTGAGCCACCGCTCAAAACATTCTTGATAATGGTCTCTGAACAGCATTTGATTTTACCTTGGAGTTGCAAGGTCAAAGTGTAGCTCACCAAACAACTCAATGTGGAATTTACACATTTGTCTCATTCCCGTTTTAAGCAGTTTAGTGTATCAGAGCTTTTGTGACCTCTAAAAAGCAGTTATCGTCCATGACAAGAATTGGCTTGTTCACCCTCAGTACCCTGGCTTACTATCCCAGGGAGGGCCAAGGGTGCCAGCAAAAGCAGTCTTTTGTAATCCCTTCTTAGAACCTGCTGTTCTTTTCATAGGCTTTTTTTTTTTTTTTTTTTTTTTTTTTGAGACTGTCTCACTCTGTTGCCCAGGCTGGAGTACAGTGGAGCGATCTTGGCTCACTGCAACCCCTGCCTCCCGGGTTCAAGAGATTCTCCTGCCTCAGCCTCCCAAGTAGCTGAGATTACGGCTACCTGGCTAATTTTGTATTTTTCAGTAGAGATGGGATTTCTCTATGTTGGCTAGGCTGGTTTTGAGCTCCAGACCTTAGGTGATCTGCCCACCTTGGCTTCCCAAAGTACTTGGATTACAGGCATAAGCCATTATGCCCTGCCCCAGGGTACCTTGAAGGTAGTACTAAAGTGTTTTTATTTTTCCCATCATTTGAGATTCACAAGCAGTTTTTGATATAAATAACTAATGGGTGGGAATGTGCAGAGTTGGAGGTATTGCACTGAGTGATCCTTAGCCACAGAAGTACAGAGACTAGACAGCTGATATTGATTCATGCTGTGTTGTTTCCTTCTGGGCATCTTTGCCACTTTATTCACCTCTCTTGGGCTTTCTGAGTACTAATAGGATTACTAGTGAACTTAACATACTTCAAGAGTTAATTGATTTAGAAAAGGATTTCCTGATGTTTAAAAGTAGAATCAAAAGGATATTAGAGGTCAGGGTTTATTTTTATAAGTTTCTCTGAAAAACTTGAATTTCAGCCCAGAAAATTTTCACTTTTTTTTTTTTTTTTTTTTTTTTTTAAGACAGGGTTTCATTCTGCCACACAGATGGTAGTGCAGTGGTACAATCTCCTGCTTCAGCCTCCCGAGTAACTGAGACTACAAGCATACGCCACCACTCATGGCTGATTTTGTGTATGTGTGTATGTAGAGATAAGGTCTCACTGTATTCCCCAGGCTGGTCTCCAACTCCTGTTTTTTTTTGTTTTTTTTCCAGAGGTAGAAAACAAGTGGTGGCCGGTGCAGTGATGTTTATGACTAATTTGTCATAACCAGTTATATATTTCTTTATTCCTTTTCCATTCCCACTTCTTCACTCGACTAGCCTTTAAAAAATAAAAGTAAAAAATCAAATGGCCATGAGATCTGATGAGAGCTACAGTGAAAAAAAAAAGTGACCAAAAGTTGTGAATTTTATTTCCCTAACTTTTTTTCTTATGTTGTAAACCTGTGGTCTATGTTTAAGACATTGAAACCATTTGAAATAGTTACGCCGGGCGCGGTGGCTCAAGCCTGTAATCCCAGCACTTTGGGAGGCCGAGGCGGGTGGATCACGAGGTCAAGAGATCGAGACCATCCTGGTCAACATGGTGAAACCCCGTCTCTACTAAAAATACAAAAAATTAGCTGGGCATGGTGGCACGTGCCTATAATCCCAGCTACTCAGGAGGCTGAGGCAGGAGAATTGCCTGAACCCAGGAGGCGGAGGTTGTGGTGAGCCGAGATCGCGCCATTGCACTCCAGCCTGGGTAACGAGCGAAACTCCGTCTCAAAAAAAAAAAAAAAAAAAGAAATAGTCAGTTACAGTGGGCCAGGCGCAGTGGCTCATGCCTGTAATCCTAGCACTTTGGGAAACCTCATTTCCAGTAAATACAAAAAAATTAGCTGGGCATGGTGGCACATGCCTGCAATCTTAGCTACTTGGGAGGCTGAGACAGGAGAAAGGCTTGTACCTGGGAGGCAGAGGTTGCAGTGAGCCAAGATTGCACCATTGCATTCTAGCCTGGGCAACAACAGCGAAACTGTCTCAAAAGAAAAAGAAAAAGAAATAGTTACAGTTGGCTTTTTTTGTTTGTGTTTTATTTGCTTGCTTACTAGAGATGGGGTCTCACTTTGTCACCCAGGCTGAAGTACAGTGGCTATTCATCATGGTGTACAACCATATCATCAGACTCCTGGGCTTAGGAGATCCTCCCACCTCAGCTTCCTGAGTAGCTGGGACTGTAAGTTCACACCACCACACCTGGCTAGACCTGTTTTAACTCTACAAGAACTAGGACAGAGCCTAAGAGGAGAGAAGATAATGAATAAGAAAATTAGAGCTGGATGTGGTAACTCACACCTGTAATCCCAGCACTTTGGGAGGCTGAGGCAGGTGGATCCCTTGAGCCCAGGAATTCAAGACCAGCAGCCTAGGCAACATGGTGAAACCCTGTCTCTACAAAACATACAAAAATTAGCCAGGTATGGTGGCGTGCACCTGTAGTCCTAGCCACCCAGGAGGCTGAGGTGAGAGGATCGCTTGAACCTGGGAGGTTGAGGCTGCAGTGAGCCATGATTGTGCCATTGGACCCCAGCCTGGATGACAAGGCAAGACCCTGTCCAAAACAAAGAAAAAAGAAAGAAACAGCCACTTCTTATTTTTATTTTGAGACGGAGTCTCCCTCCGTTGCTCAGGCTGGAGTGCAGTGGGGCAATCTCGGCTCACTGCAACCTTCCCCTCCCAGGTTCAAGCGATTGTCCTACCTCAACCTCCTGAGTAGCTGGGATTACCGGCATGCACCACCACGCCCGGCTACTTTTGGTTTGGTAGAGATGGGGTTTTGCCATGTTGGCCAGGCTGCTCTCGAAGTCCTGACTTCAAGTAATCCACCCACCTTGGCCTCCTAAAGTGCTGGGATTGCAGGTGTGAGCCATTGCACCTGGCCTGTTTTTTTATTATTATTAAAAAAAAGTTTGTAATTTACAATCTCAATCAGTGGCCCAAGAGCACAGCATTTCCATTGCTTTCATAGATTGACATAGCTGTTGTGTGCAAACAGTACTAAAGATGTTTTGCTGACCCTCTTTTGGGCTCTAGCTTTTCAAGGTTTTATTTTAGTCTATTATGCCTATAAAGCATCAGTTAGGAATATAATTGTTGAACTCTTTCTCTTTTTTGAGATGGAGTTTCACTCTTGTTCCCCAGGCTGGAGTGCAATGGCAAGATCAGCTTATCGCAACCTCTACCTCCCAGGTTTAAGTGATATTCCTGTCTCAGCCTACCAAGTAGCTGGGATTACAGGTACCCACCACCACGCCCAGCTAATTTTTTTGTGTTTTTAGTAGAGACCGGGTTTCATCACACCTAGCCCAATTGTTGAACTCTTAACTGTTTGCTCAGCATAACTAGAGGTGCCGTGGGAAACAGCTGTATAAGATGTAGTCCTGGCCGGACATGGTGGCTTACCCCTGTAATCCCAGCACTGTGGGAGGCTGAGGCGGGCAGATCACTTGAGGCCAGAAGTTCGAGACCAGCCTGGCCAACATGGTGAAACCCTGTCTGTACTAAAAATATGAAAATTAGCCAGGCATGGTGGCACATGCCTGAAATCCCAGCTACTTGGGAGGCTGAGGCAGGAGAATCGTTTGAACCCAGGAGGTGGAGGTTGCAGTGAGCCAAGATCATGCCATCTGCCTGGGCAGCAGAGCAAGACTCCAATCTCAAAAAAAAAAAAAAAAAGAAAGAAAATGTAGAGATATAGTCCCTATGCTTATGAAATTTTTCATGTCATTAGGAAGCCAAGAAAGTAATACATTATTATATATAAAGTGTTTTAGGAGATTATAGTTTTAAAACAAACATGAGAGAACTAGAATAGTCAGAGCTGGCTTTCTGGATACAACATGACTCACTTTCTTCATTACTTCTGATGCTTGCTGCTGTCAAACACCAAAGCTGTGTTCTATAGCCCAATGTGGGGAAACAATATTCCCTTGGCTTTGGAGGATTCTCAAATCAATTCTTATAGGGAAGGAAACTAGCCTTTGGGTGGAAATGGCCCCGAGTCTTTAGAGATTGGTGGCTCCTCCCTAGATGCTAGTTGGTTAGTTGATAGCCAGTTTGCCTCACATCTCTGGGCCTTGGTTTCCTCTTCTGTAAACAACAGGTTAAGCCAGATTGTCCTGAGATTCCAGTGTTGGAGGCTCAGCTTCCCCTCCCCTATGATAGAGCTTTCTCTTTGCGGGTATGCAGTTCTGAGCGGATTACATCATCCAGTAGGACTGAGAGGAGGCCCACATATGGACCCTCGCTGCTCGTATTTTCTGGAAGTTCTCTCCTGCCATTCATCTGCTAGCTTGCCCTTACTGCCCACCTGCTCACACACCCAGCGCTGCATTCTATTTCTAGAAATAAGTACTGAAGTTCGTTTTCCATCTCCACCCCCAGGTCTGAATTTATACAAGAGCATCCTTAGGATTTCTTAAATGTTTGAACTTGGAATATTTTGGCCTTCGTTAAAAGATAACATTTCTTGGCTGGACACAGTGGCTCATGCCTGTAATCCCAGCACTTTGGGAGGCCAAGGCGGGTGGATCACAAAGTCAGGAGTTCAAGACCAGCCTTGCCAAGATGGTGAAACCCCATCTCTACTAAAAATATAAAAATTAGCCAGGCATGGTGGTGGGTGCCTATAATCGCAGCTACTCAGGAGGCTGAGGCAGAGAATTGCTTGAACCCAGGAGGCGGAGGCTACAATGAGCCAAGATAGCGCCACTGCACTCCAGCCTGGGTGATGAGCGACACTCCGTCTCAAAAAAAAAAAAAAAAAAAAAAAAAAAATGACGTTTCTTGATTGCCTTTCTGCTCTGTTCCTGGATCTGTTATTCTACTTCACCCTTTATTTGCTAGGTTGGTCATTGATGGCTTGAGCTGATCAGCTTTAGAATGTATACCTCACAATTTTTGTATGAACTGCCATCTCCCTTCTGAGGAAGGAGGCACTTCCTCCCTCAGGAAGGAAGTTGCTGCACCAAGGCAAACTTTACTTAAATCTCTGATCTTTAGTTTGAAACCAAATGAAGCAAGTTGGACTTTGATTTGCTGTATTCTAAGATTCTGGTTCTGGCCAATCTCAGTTTTTGAATTACATTAAGGCGACTGGCAGCTTAAATCTCTAAGAGATTTCTGTTTCAGTGTGCTGAATGGCAGCATGCCCTAGGATACCCAGCCAGTGGGTGTGGACTTCAAATCCCTTTGAAAAGGATGCCAGCCAGGCATGGTGGCTCATGCCTGTAATCCCAGCTCTTCGGGAGGCCAAAGCAGGAGGATTACTTGAGCCCAGGAGTTTGAGACCAGACTAAAATTAGCCAGGCATGGTGGTGCACTCTAATCCTAGTTACTTAGGAGGCTGAAGCAAGATGATTGCATGAGCCCAGGAGTTGGAGGCTGCCGTTGAGCCTGATGGTGCCACTGCACTCCAGCTTGGATGACAGAGCAAGACCCTGTCTAAAAAATGAACAAAGAGCCGGGTGTGGTGGATCACTTGAGGTCAGGAATCCAAGACCAGCCTGCCAACATGGTGAAACCCCATCTTTACTAAAAATACAAAAATTAGCCGGGCCTGGTGGTGGGTGTCTCTAATCCCAGCTACTCAGGAGGCTGAGGTATGAGAATTGCTTGAACCTGGGAGGCAGAGGTTGCAGTGAGCCGAGATCATGCCACTGGACTATAGCCTGGGCAACAGAGCGAGACTCCATCTTACAAAAAAAAAAAAAAAAGAGAAAAGGACAGGTGCAGTGACCCAGGCCTATAATCCCAGAACTTTAGGAGGCCAAGGTGAATGGATCATGAGGTCAGGAGTTTGAGACCAGCCTGGCCAGTGTGGTGAAACCCCTGTAATCCCAGCACTTTGGGAGGCTGAGGTGGGCAGATCACGAGGTCAGGAGTTCAAGACCAGCCTGGCCAGCATGGTGAAACCCCATCTCTACTAAAAATACAAAAAATTAGCCAGGCATGGTGACATGTGCCTGTAGTCCCAGCTATGCAGGAGGCTGAGGTAGGAGAATTGCTTGAACCTGGCAGGCAGAGTTTGCAGTGAGCTGAGATCATGCCACTGCACTCCAGCCTGGGTGACAGAGTGAGCCTCTGTCTCAAAAAAAAAAAAAAAAAAAAAAAAAACCAAAAAAATTTTAAAAACAATGAGGCTGAGTGCAGTGGCTCACACCTGTAATCTCAGCACTTTGGGAGGATGAGATGGGCAGATCACCTGAGGTCAGGAGTTCAAGACCAGCCTGACTAACATGGTGAAACCCTGTCTCTACTAAAAATACAAAAATTAGCTGGACATGGTGGCATGTGCATGTAATTCCAGCCACCCAGGAGGCTGAAGCAGGAGAATTGCTGGAACCTGCGATGAGGAGGCCACAGTGAGCCAAGATCATGCCATTGCACGCTAGCCTAGGCGACAGCGAGATTCCTTCTTAAAAAATAATAATAAGGCCGGGCGCGGTGGCTCAAGCCTGTAATCCCAGCACTTTGGGAGGCCGAGGCGGGTGGATCACGAGGTCAAGAGATCGAGACCATCCTGGTCAACATGGTGAAACCCCGTCTCTACTAAAAATACAAAAAAAAATTAGCTGGGCATGGTGGCGTGTGCCTGTAATCCCAGCGACTCAGGAGGCTAGGGCAGGAGAATTGCCTGAACCCGGGAGGCGGAGGTTGCGGTGAGCCAAGATCGCGCCATTGCACTCCAGCCTGGGTAACAAGAGTGAAACTCCGTCTCAAAAAAAAAAAAAAAAAATAATAATAATAATAATAAACAAGCCAAAAATAAAAAAAAAAAATAAACAAGCCTGGCGCGGTGGCTCACACCTGGAATCCCAGCACTTTGGGAGGCTGAGGAGGGTGGATCACGAGGTCAGGAGATCGAGACCATCCTGGCTAACATGGTGAAACCCTATGTTTACTAAAAATACAAAAAATTAGCTGGACGTCGTGGCAAGTGCCTGTAGTCCCAGCTGCTTGGGAGACTGAGGCAGGAGAATCGCTTGAACCTGGGAAGCAGAGGTTGCAGTGAGCTGAGATCACACCACTGCACTCCGGCCTGGGCAACAAGAGTGAGACTCCGTCTCAAAAATGAGAAAAAAAATGAACAAACAAAAAATGATGTCAGATTCTTGGAGAAGGATTAGCCTGGCTTTGGTGAGGTCCTATAGTTTTGTTTTCTCTACGTTTAAATTTAGACCATTTTTCTGTGAAGTAGCATTTGCTTGCTAGGATGTTTTTTGAAATCCTACTCTCAATGTCTCTGAGCTTGGTTTCCTATGAATAATTAAATTATTGTAATTACCGTGAAAGCTAACCCTAGTGGGCTCCCTGTAAGTCTGCTTTTGCTGAATTGGTTGTCTTCCTGTTTGGGGATGTTGACTGTAAAACTGTGTGAACTCATAATGTGTCCTCACAGATGGGGCTCAACACTTGGTAGCTCAGTGAAAATGACTCATTAAAAAGCATGGTGGTTCACGCCTGTAATCCCAGCACTTTGGGAGGCTGAGGCAGGTGAATCACCTGAGGTCAGGAGTTTGAGACCAGACTCACCAACATGGTGAAGTCCTGTCTCTACTAAAAATACAAAAATTAGCTGGGCTTGGTGGTACATTCCTGTAATCCCAGCTACTCAGGAGGCTGAGGCAGGAGAATACCTTGAACCCAGGAGGCAGAAGCTGCAGTGAGCTGAGATCGTGCCATTGCACACCAGCCAGCCTAGGTGAAACTCTGTCTCAAAAAAAAAAAAAAATCCACAGCACAAGGAAAGAAAAACTTTTCTTTGTTTTTCAGCCATGTGCTTGATGTACAAGTTGAAACAGGATTATTGCTCAGTAACTGGCTGCATGTACAAATTCAAGCCAATGTAAGCAAAATGAAATTTGCTTTCTGATTGTAGTTTCAGTCTTGGGGATTTCTAAACACTTGTATCGGCAATGCATAAAACAGAACAAGAGTTTAGCCCCAGATCCTTCCATAAAAATTGGGTTCATGAGGTAATAGCTACATGGAAATGTCTCCACTGAATAGCAAGAAAAAGGCAGGAAGGTAGTTTTTACAGCAATTTTGCATACTTGTAAAGACTTTCAAAGTTGGAAGAAGTAATTTTTTCTATTTTCCCCATGTGAAATTGTGTCTAGTAAGTCTCCAGTTGGTTAATATATAGCAATTCTTCACCTTACCTTTTTGATTGTTTCTTTTGTAGAATTATAAAAAGTTATTATGGTAATTCATATGCTGGGGCCAGATAATTTGTTTCACAAGCTGATATGAATAAGGACTTACAAATTGTATCCAACAGTGGGACACTGCTTTGTCTCCTAACATCAGCCAGTTTTTAAATCTTATAATGCTGCACATAATCCTGAGACAAGTGAAAATATCTAGAGTAGGAAAACCACAGAGTTGTCATAGGCTGCAGATGGTCCTGTGTGCGATAACAAAATTGAGTTATTAAGAAGAAGTTATCTTTAGGCCATAAATGACTTTATGGTTTCTGTTCTTTGCCATGGCCTTGGGGGTTTTGCTAAGCATCTGGTTTTAAGGAAGTTACCTTATTTCCCCTTTGAGTGTTCTCAGTCTTCCCTCCATGTTAGCGCCTTTTGGGTCTCGTTAATATCATACCAAGTAGGTGCACTTGCATCTGGACTTCATGACCTTATGCTTGTACTAAAGGAAACTCCAGACTTAACCGGATCTCTCTCTGACTTCACAGTCTTTCTGCATCAGGGTCATTGAGAGGCCTGGCCAAATGGAAGCTGTGGGAGGCCAGGGTGGACAGCCTAAGTGGAACTCAGGGTGATTGATGGGTGTAGAGAAAAGTTGGGCTTGATACCTTCCAAGTTAAGAAGCTGCAGCCACTCTAGAATTTCAAGCATGGGAGGGACACATGGAAAGCCATTTTCACAGAGGTAAGTCCCACAGCTATATGGAGTTTAGGTGATGCAGAAAGATTGTGAAGGCAGATCCAGAAAAGGCTGGAGGTAACAAGTCCAAGGGTAAGTTCCTGAAGTCCGGATGTAAGCATTCCTACCAGGAACGGGAAGAGATAGGAGAAACTGAAGACATTCTATGAAGGGAAATGGCAGCATGTGATTTCAGATCATTTTCTCCCTGTACATAGGTATACAGTATCACTTTCTATGAAATGATAGTAATATTCTTTTTTTTTTTTTTGAGACGGAGTTTCGCTCTTGTTACCCAGGCTGGAGTGCAATGGCACGGTCTCGGCTCACCGCAACCTCCGCCTCCCGGGTTCAGGCAATTCTCCTGCCTCAGCCTCCTGAGTAGCTGGGATTACAGGCACGTGCCACCATGCCCAGCTAATTTTTTGTATTTTTAGTAGAGACGGGGTTTCACCATGTTGACCAGGATGGTCTTGATCTCTTGACCTCGTGATCCACCCACCGTGGCCTCCCAAAGTGCTGGGATTACAGGCTTGAGCCACCGCGCCCGGCCAGATAGTAATATTCTTTTTTTTTTTTTTTTTTTTTTTTAAGTTTTTAAACTTTTTATTTGCATATTAAAAAAATTGTGCATTCCAATAATTAAAATCATTTGAACAAAAAAAATGGCACTCTGATTAAACTGCATTACAGCCTGCAGGATACCTTGGGCCAGCTTGGTTTTACTCTAGATTTCACATTCGTCCCACCCCACTTCCTCCACCCCACTTCTTCCTTCACCAACATGCAAGTTCTTTCCTTCCCTGCCAGCCAGACAGACAGATGGGAGAGGCAGGCGCGGCCTTCGTTGTCAGTAGTTCTTTGATGTGAAAGGGGCAGCACAGTCATTTAAACTTGATCCAACCTCTTTGCATCTTACAAAGTTAAACAGCTAAAAGAAGTAAAATAAGAAGGCAATGCTTGTGGAATGTACAGTGCATATTGGCGGCACACGACTCATTACGATTCGCCTGCTTGCTTCTCCTGTTCAATCGTTTCTTTGGAAGGCAGTGGATTTTTCTCTTGCGTTTCTGTCTTCTTCAGTTTCGACTTATCGAATTTCTCGATCTCAGCCATATCGGGTTTGTCAGACATGGTTGCGGAGGAAAAGCGGAGCGAGGCGCACGGACGAGCGAAGTCTGGTCTGCGCAGTGGCCACCACCGAGTTCAGTAATATTCTTAATAACTCCAAGGCATTTTGAGACCCTGAAGTCTTTCTGAATTATAAATTGTATTTCCCATAATGTTAATGGGAAAATGTATTTTATATTGTTTTAATTTTGGGTTGTTTGTTTGTTTTGAGACAGTGTCTGGCTCTATTGCCCAGGCTGAAGTATAGTTTTGTGATTTTGGCTCACTGCAGCCTCCTTCTCCCAGGCTTCAAGCCAAGCCTCCTGCGTAGCTGGGACTACAAGCTAGAACTACAAGTGCACCACCACATGTGGCTAATTTTTGGATTTCTGGTAGATTCAGGGTTTCGCCATGTTGCCCATGCTGGTCTTGAACTCCTGCGCTCAAGTGATCTGCCTGCCTCAGCCTCTCAAAGTGTTAAAAGTGTTGGGTTTACAGGCATGAGCCACCATGCTGGGCCTTCTAATTCTTTGAAAATTGGTTATTTAGAATATACAGTTAAAATTATCTCTGGGTTTAGCTGATCCCACAGATTAGGATTCACTGTACTCAGGTTGGACTCTGAATTTTGACTTTTTTTTTTCCAAGATGGAGTCTTGCTCTGTTGTCCAGAGCTGGAGTGCAGTGGCGCCATCTTGGCTCACAACAACCCCCGCCTCCTGGGTTCAAACAATTCTGCCTCAGCCTTCCAGGTAGCTGGGATTACAGGCACACACCACCATGCCCAGCTAATTTTGTATTTTTAGTAGAGATGGACGGGGTTTCACCATCGTGGCCAGGCTGGTCTCGAACTGCTGACCTCATGATCTGCCTGCATTGGCCTCCCAAAGTGCTGGGATTACAGGCATGAGCCACTGCGCCTAGCCAATTTTGACTTTTCAACATGGCTAAGAGGCTAGGCATGGTAGCTCACACCTGTAATCCCAGTACTTTGGGAGGACAAGGCAATAGGATCACTCAAGCCTAGAGTTTGAGACCAGCCTGGGCAACATAGGGAGACCCCCATCTCTATTTTTTAATTTAGCAAAATCTTTTTGCTTCATTCATTGGGTGTGTCATATAGAGGAAAGCAGCATAAGAAGTCCTCTTGATGATGTACACATGTGCACATGTGCATACACACATGGATGTTTCTTGTAATCTCTCCATGGCAGGAGTTACTGGGTGCGGTTGTTTTAGTTTCCCAAGATTCCTAATGCTGCGTTTTGCCAGTGGCAATCTCTCAGTGTGAGCTGGCCAACACAGTTGTCCTCAATCCTGCAGATCTGATTTAGGCATTTCTTTTTTTTTTTTTTTTTTTTTCTTTTCTTTTCTTTTGAGACAGGGTCTCTCTCTGTCACCCAGGCTAGAGTGCAGTGGCATGGTCTCAACTCACTGCAACCTCCACCTTCCAGGTTCAAGTGGTTCTCCTGTCTCATCCTCCTGAGTAGCTGGGACTACAGGTCCCGGGCCTCCAGCCCCCGGCTGATTTTTTTTTTTTTTTTTTTTTTGAGACGGAGTCTTGTCTGTCGCCAGGTTGGAGTGCAGCAGCATAATCTCGGCTCACTGCAACCTTTGCCTCCTAGGTTCAAGTGATTCTTTCTGAGCCTCTCAAGTAGCTGGGACCACAGGCGTGCTCCACCACGCCCAGCTAATTTTTACATTTTTTAGTGGAGATGAGGTTTCACCATGTTGGCCAGGATGGTCTCGATCATTTGACCTTGTGATCCGCCTGCCTTGGCCTCCCAAAATGCTGAGATTATAGGCGTGAGCCGCTGCGCCTGGCCTAAGTTTTGTGTTTTTAATAGAAACAGGGTTTTGCCATGTTGGCCAGGCTGGTCTCAAACTCTTGACCTCAAGTGATCCACCCGACTCGGCCTCGCGAAGTGTTGGGATTACAGGTGTGAGCTAATGTGCCTGGCCGATTTAGGTGTTTATCATAATTGACCATTCTGGACACAGATTGCAGCAATGTTAATCTGCCTTTTTCCTCATCCCTCACTCCGTTTTCATACTGTCTTGTGCTCCATATCCAGCTGGGGAAACTCATGAAACCTAATACATTTGTGAGGTGGGGGAAGGAAGGTCAAAGCATTCCAGAAAAAGCCCACCACTGCCTTTTGGCTGTCATCCTTTTACATTCAGAGGTCAAGGACGTGTTGTATGAATGCCTTGTTAGCAATTATCATTCGTGTTTGGTGCCATTACCCTGGCAATCTAAAGAAAATAAACATAAAATAAAACCAAGAACGGAAAAGGCCCTTTCGCACAAATAGGACATTCCTTGCCCAGCACTCCCTCCCTGAAAGCTGAGGGGGCGCAAGTGGGGAGGAGAGCTGGTGTCCTCCAAATGCCCTTTCTGGACCTGGGTTCTTCAGTCTGAAGCCAACAGGCTTGATTAAGGAAGGCCTGGCTCCACAGAAAGCTCTTTGTCAGGGGTCCCACAAAACAGATTTTTTTTTTAAACCCTGCATCAGTATTTACTTTTTGTTACAGTGGTTTGAGTCCAGCCAATGACACTGGAGCCAAAAAGAAGAAAAAGAAACAAAAAAAGAAGAAAGAAAAAGGCAGTGAGACAGAGTCAACCCAGGATCAGCCTGTGAAGGTAACAAGGAGGCTCTGTTTTGTGTGACTGAGTCACTTTGTCACATGAGAGAGTTTTGAGGTAAATGTATAGGAACAACTTAGATTGACGTTCTCCACTGGTATTACTTCAAGATGGAAGAGTTGGATCCCAGTGCTGTCCTCTGCTGCCCTAGACTAGGTGGCGAAACTGCTCTTAGTACCCTAAAAGACACAGCAGGTCAGACACTGACTCCCAAGCATGGGGCCCATCAGAATTGACAGGTTCCTACTGCATGTGCTGCTGTGCCAGTGCCCGGGGCGGGGGCTATGTGTGACAGCCCCTAGCGCCTAGAGCAGTGGTTCTCAGTCTTCTCTGTCTTATGTCCCCACTGCTCTGACAATGAAAGGCCCCCCCCCTTTTTTTTTTGAGACAAGGTCTCCCTCTGTTGTCCAAGTTAGAGTGCCTTGGCATGGTTATAGCTCACTGCAGCCTCCTCTCCTAGGCTCAAGTGATCCTCCCACCTCAGCCTCCCAAGTAGCTGGGACTGCAGGTGCATGCTACCACACCTGGCCAATTTTAAAAAAAAATTTTTTGTAGAGATGGAGTCTCACTGTGTAACCCAAGCCGATCTTGAACTCCTAGGCTCGAGCAGTCCTCCTGCCTCAGCCTCCCAAAGTGCTGAGATTACAAGCTGAGCCACTCTGTTCAGCCAAAGACCTCTTCTTAAGGCTTTTATATATTTGCAAACATTCTCTTAATGCCATAGTCATTATAATGAAAACCATGAGTCCCACAGAGTCTTTTCTGAGTCTCCATGAGAACCAGTGGCCTAAGGCTTACAACCCAAGACTGACATGCTGGCATGAAACCCAGAGGTATGGGTAAGGATCATCTTGTTTCTTAAATAAAACAACATTACAAAATAAAACAATTTCAGATAAGCGTTGTCTTCTTCACAGTAGGCTCATGGGCAGGGGGACAACTCAGACATATCCATAATTCGCCTTTTAGAACTGCCTTTGAAACCAGGGTCGGTAGCTCATGCCTGTAATGCCAGCACTTTGGGAGGCCAAGGTGGGTGGATCATCTGAGATCAGGAGTTCGAGACCAGCCTGACCAACATGGCGAAACCCAGCCTCTACTAAAAATACAAAAATTAGCCAGATGTGGTGGCGTGTGCCTGTAGTCCCATCTACAGGAGGCTGAGGCAGGAGAATCGCTTGAACCTGGGAGGTGGAAGTCGCAGTGAGCTGAGATCGAGACATTGAACTCCACCCTAGGCGACAGAGTGATACTCCATCTCGGGGGGGAGGAAAAAAAAAATTAGCTGCCTGTGGTGACATGCACCTATAATCTCAGGTACTCAGGGGGCTGAGGCAGGAGAATCACTTGAACCTGGGAGAGGGAGGTTACAGTGAGTCAAGATCACGCCATTGCACTCCAGCCTGGGCAACAGGATGAGATTCCATTTCAGGAAAAAAAAAAAAAAATTAAAAAAAAGCAAAGAACTGCCTCTGAAATAGTTTGTAAACCTGGTAAAAAATCCATTTGCATTCCAATATAACCACACTTTGCTGTATGCCTCAAATGTTGTGCTTCAACTTGAATCTACTACCTTATTGAAATAGGACTTCCAGTAATTTTTTACTATTTCCAATGTAAAACCCACTACAAAAAAATACCGTTATTATTTAATACCATGTTGCACTTCATTTAAATTAGCCCCAAACCATTACCATCCCCACAAGGTAGGTGGGGTCTTTCCTTTTTATTTTTTTTATTTTTTTGAGACTCTGTCACTCAGCTTGGAGTACAGAAGTGCGAACATGGCTGACTGCAGCGTCTACTTCCTGGACTCAAGCAGTCTTCCCACCTCAGCCTCCCAAGTAGCCAGGACTACAGGTGCACACCACCACACTCGGCTAATTTTTTTTATTATTTGTAGACACAGGATCTCACTACATTGCCCAGGTTGGTCTCTAACTCAGGTACAAGAGTTCTGCCTGCTATGGCCTCCTGAATTGCTGAGATTACAGGAGTGAGCCACCACTCCTGGCTGAGAATTTAATAAACAGCAAGGGGAAGAAAATTAAAATCCTACCTCCCAGGCTAAGCAATATGAACATATTGGTTTATATTCTTCCTTTCCTTTATAATCTAAGTGAAAAATAGAAAAGTAAATAAAAGTATTAGAAGAACATATATGTATTTTTATTATCCTAAGCCTGACATAGGACGAAGAAGCCATAAAATAAAAATTGACAAATATGAAACCATAAAAGTCATAAAATAACAATCTGGGGAATTATTTGCAGTATATATATTAGTCAGTTTAAAATAATTGAATAGGCAGTTCAAAAAGAAAAAATATTAATGTTTAATCAATAAATAATAAGATGGTTAAACTCATAACAGAAGAAATGACCATTAAAGCCATAATTTTTTCTCTTAGATTGGCATAGCTTAAGCCTTGGTAAACTTTTTTTTTTTTTTTAAAATAGGGACGGAGTACTTACTATATTGCCCAGGCTGGTCTTGAACTCCTGGGCTTAAGGAATCCTCCCACCTCAGCCTCTCAGAGTGCTGGGTTTATAGGTGTGAGCCACCACTCTCAACTGAGGGTTGGTAAATCTTAATGATGAGCCTCTGTCTGGAGCTGCTCTTTCTCTTTTTTTTTTTTTTTTGGTATGGAGTTTCACTCTTGTTGCCCAGGCTGGAGTGCAGTGGCACGATCTCAGCTCACCACAATCTCCGATTCCCAGGTTTAAGCAGTTCCCCTGCCTCAGCCTCCCAAGTAGCTGGGATTACAGGCATGTGCCACCATGCTCAGCTAATTTTATATTTTCAGTAGAGATTGGGTTTCTCCGTGTTGGTCAGGCTGGTCTCAAAACTCCCGACCTCAGGTTATCCACCCACCTCGGCCTCCCAAAGTGCTGGGATTATAGGCGGGAGCCACTGTGCCTGGCTTGGAGCTATTCTCATACATCGTTTATTGGGTTATTAATTGATAGTCTCTTTTTAGAGAGCGAATTGATGATAAATAATTTCAAATGTGTATACCTTTTGATCCAGTAAGCCTCTTACTTAACTTTATCCTATAGAAATACATATCCCAGTGGGTAAAAATAGATGTATAAGAAAATTTATGCTGGGTGTGGTCGCCTGTAATACCAGCATTTTGGGAGGCTGAGGTGGGCAGATGGCTTGAGCTCAGGAGATTGAGACCAGCCCAGGCAAATAGTGAGACCTCGTCTTTACAAAAAACAAAGAAAAATTATCTGGGCTTGGTGGCACATGCCTATAGTCGAAGCTACTCAAGAGGCTGAAGTGGGAAGATCCCTTCAATCCATGAGGTTGAGGCCGCAGTGAGCCATGATTGTGCCACTGCACTTCAGCCTGGGTGACAGAGCAAGACCTGTCTCAAAAAAAAAAAAACAAAAAAAAAAAAAAAACAGAAAATTCACTACAACATTGTTGTATTACTGAAGAACAAAATCACCAAAATGCCCATGAGTAGGGGGTTGGCTAAATATACTGTGGTCATATGTACTGGCTGGTAGAATGGTTAGGTCCATGTGTTTTCACCTGGAAAGGTCTCTAAGACAGTTTGTACAATAATATTATATGATCTAATTTTAGTTTTTGAAAAGCTTATGTGTGCATTTGGAACTTCCATGCAAAAAAACCCTGGAATTGCCAGGTACAGTGGCGCATGCCTGTAGCCCCAGCTGCTCGGGAGGCTGAGGCTGGAGGATCGCTTGAGTCCAGGAGTTCTGGGCTGTAGTGCACTATGCCAATCTGGTGTCCGCACTAAGTTCGGCATCAATATGGTGACCTCCCAGGAGTGGGGGCACACCAGGTTGCCTAAAGGAGGGATAAACCGGCCCAGGTTGGAAATGGAGTAGGTTAAAACTCCCATGCTGATCAGTGGTAGGATCGCACCTTTGAATAGCCACTGCCCTCCAGCCTGGGCAACATAGCGAGACCCTGGCTCTATTATATTTAAAAAAAAAAAAAAACCTCTGGAATTACATTTGCCTCTTCTCACCTTCCCAAGTGAAGACTGTTGATGACAGGGATTGTATTTGGGGGATGGGATTGTTGGGTTTTTACTTTCTATGTGTCTTACACATTTCTGCAGTGTTTGAAATTCACATTGAGCATGTATTGCTTTTGCCATCAAACAACATAAGGCTAATAAGGGGAGAAACGCTGCAGGCAGCACCCGCCTGTCACATAGTTCATTGTCAACCACTTTTTCTACAGTCGTAACGACCACTGGGATTAGGACAGAGGAACCAAACCCCTTCTTTGACTTGTACCCCTTAACTGTTTAGTTTTTTTTTGATGTGGAGCCTAGCTTTGTTGCCCAGGCTGGAGTGCAGTGGCACCATCTCAGCTCACTGCATCCTCTGCCTCCCAGGTTCAAGTGATTCTCCTTGCCTCAGCCTCCTGAATAGCTGGGATTACAAGTGCCTGCCACCACGCCTGGCTAATTTTTGTATTTTTAGTAGAGACAGGATTTCATCGTGTTGGTTAGGCAGGTCTGGAACCCCTGACCTCAAGTGATTTGCCTGCCTCGGCCTCCCAAAGTGCTGGGATTATGGGCCTGAGCACCGCACCCAGCCCCCGTTAACTCTTGAACTCATAATTAATCAAAAGTCTTACTAATATAATGAGCCTTTTCTCTCCCCAACTTTGTCTTGTTCAGATGAACTCTTTGCCAGCAGAGAGGATCCAAGAAATACAGAAGGCCATTGAGCTGTTTTCGGTGGGTCAGGGACCTGCCAAAACCATGGAGGAGGCTAGCAAGCGAAGCTACCAGTTCTGGGATACGCAGCCCGTCCCCAAGCTGGGTATGTATGTACTTGCTTGCTTTGCCAGGCCGAAGGCAAAGGATCTGCCTCAGCTGTACCTTCATGAGGGTTTTATGCTGAATTTGTAGGGAGGGCAGTAGAGTCCTGGAGTTCCTTGGTGGTGATTTTCGGAGAGTTGTCTTTAAAATGCAGCATAGAAGACTATTGTTTAGAGACCTTACCATTTTATAACAGCACAGGTTAAGAACAAATAATGATTCTTGTCAATAATAGTGGCTTACACCTATAATCTCAGCACTTTGGAAGGCTGAGCTGGGAGGATCGTTTGAGCCCAGAAGTTCGAGACCAGCCTGGGCAACCTAGTGAGACCTTGTTTCCACAAAAGGTAAAAAAAAAAATTAGCCAGGCATAGTAGCATGCACCCGTAGTCCCAGCTACTCAGGAGGCTGAAGTGGGAAGATCACTTGAATCTGGGAGGTCGAGGTGGCAGTGAGCTGAGATCACACCACTGCTCTCCAGCCTAGGTGACAGGAGTGAGACCCCCCAACTCAGAAAATGAACAAACCAAAAAAAAACCCAAAAAACAAAACTTTCGGCACACAATGAGTGAGAATGTCTGCCCAGAGATCTTTTTCTCCACTCAGGCTTATAGAGAGTTTGTCTTGTTTGGGCACATGTTTATTTCTGGAATGGGCAAAGTCCCCAGCCTCTTCCCCTTTGTCTCTTAGCCAATGCATGCTTACTAAATGCAAAACGATTTGAGATTTTGCTCAGCAGTGAAGGCTCAACACCAGGAATACCGTACATAGGTTTCATCAGCAGTCCTTAAAAAAACTGTAATGAACCACTAAAGGGGTGGAACAGGCAGAATGTCAAAAAGGATTCTGGAGAGGACTGCATCCTGTTAGACGCGCCTGCCAGTACTGAGCCACAGCCAACCTTGATGGCTAACTTCAGGACCCAGTTGACAAAGTTTCTGAAGTGGTTGTATCATGATTCTGGACCCATTGATGGCCTAGTTCCTATTTTCTTTGTGACTAGGAAAGTAAGTATGTTGAAAAAACATATGTTCCAGCACCAAATATGAATGACTTTTAAATATAATGTCCACATTAGTGCTCCCCTCCAGAAACACAATGAGACTTGACTAGCACATTTTGTGCAGAGAAGGGTGGGGCAGGGCTGGGCAGGGCTGGGCAGGGTAGGGCCAAAGACTGGTGAGGAGAGGAAGACAACCGTGCCCAAGGAGATCTGTCTGCTGTAGAGGTGGGGAACAGCTACTCCATGTGGCCTGCAGACCTACACAGGATGGGCGTTGCCTAATTGCTAGTAGAAACGCAGTTTGTCAAGCCTCACCCCAAAGCTGCAGAATCAGAACTGGCAGGCGATTTCTGTCCACTTTGAAAGTTTGAGAACCTCTGCTCTAGAGCAGATGCAGTTCTTAGAAGCTTGGTTACAACAGAAGCAAGCCAAAGAGGTGCAGAGGAAGAGCAGAGTGCTGCCCAGGGACAAGAGGGGTGCCGATTCCCCCGATTTCCCCACCACGTTGTGTGTTTGGCTGCCTACATCGGCCAGGTCCCAGGCCCGCTGGCTAAGCCTTCCAGCAAGGCTTTGGGCCACAGGATGGGGGTCCCAGTGACCAGTTTCTCACTGAGGAGCAGGAAAGATGCAGAGAGCCACATATCTCACCTCTGAATGAAATCCCTGATGAGGTGTTGTGTGGCGGCTGCCATACATCTTGGTCCTGTTTTCAGATGGCGTTTTGGTTTGATTTTATTTTTCCTGAGGAATTTGCAAATGAGTAACCTTGCTACATTCTTCATAAATAGTGGCACCTGGTAAAGAGGCAGATTGAGGCCGGACATGGTGGCTCATGCCTGTAATCCCAGCACTTTGGGAGGCCGAGCAGGCGGATCACCTGAGGTCAGGAGTTTGAGACCAACCTGGCCAACATGGTAAAACCTCATCTCTACTAAAAATACAAAAATTAGCTGGGCATGGTAGCATGGGCCTGTGATCTCACTACTTGGGAGTCTGAGGCGGGAGAATCGCTTGAACCTGGGAGGCAGAGGTTGTAGTGAGCCGAGATTGTACCGCTGCACTCCAGCCTGGGCGGCAGAACAAGACTCTGTCTCAGAAATAAAAAGAGGCAGATTGGGATTAATTTGCTTCCGTTCCTCTTCAGTCCAGCAATACTTTGTTTTCTTCTCACCTGTAAATGTAGAACGTGCTTCAGTTTAGTTCTCAGAAAGCTCAAGAGAAAGCCACACAATTGCTCATACGGTCCCTGACAGTTTGAGGAAGGAGGAACAAGGTTTGGTTTTATTTCTTCGGCTTTGCCTTCTGTGCAGCATGTGGAGTGGGACTCTGGACGAGCAGTTGCCCTGAGCATCTGATGAGTCTGCCTTTGAGGCTCGGGGTCAGTCAAGCACCGGTTAGATTCCTTTGTTTGTGTCAGCCTGTAGAAAGTGCCACCTTGCCAGGTGCGTTAGTCTGTCTGCATGGCTGAGGTGTCACCCTAGTTCTGAGTTTTTCAGGGGTGGTGTCACCTACAGCTTTTTGCTCTAATTTTTTTTCACTTAAATGGAGGACTGAGGATTGTAAATCTCATGCGTATCAGCTGCACTGTGTTTTTACAGCACTCCCCACCTTCTTGGGAGAGTTTTAATTAAATGGTATTCCACCAAAGAGACCTACATGACTCTCATTATTTTCTTGAGACAGGGTCTCGCTCTGCCACCCAGGCTAGAGTGCAGTGGCACAATCATGGCTCACTGCAGCCTTGACCTCCCAGGCTCAAGCAACCCTCCCCCCTCAGCCTCCTGAGTAGCTACAACTACAGGTGCCTGCCACCATGCCTGGCTAATTTTTAAATTTTGTGGAGACGGGGTTTCACCATGCTGCCCAGGCTGGTCTTGAACTCCTAGGCTCAAGCTGTCCTGCCTCAGCCTCCCAAAGTGCTGGGATTACCATCGTGAACCACTGCACCTGGCTGAGACCTGCAATTCTTTAGAAGCTTAAAATTATCCTAGGTTTACCCACGGAAAGGCCTTCTTAGGCCGGGTATGGTGGCTCAATGCCTGTAATCCCAGCACTTTGCGAGGCCAAGGTATGAGGATTGCTTGAGCCCAGCAGTTCAAGACCAGCCTGGACAACAAGGTAAGAACTCCTCTCTACAAAAAAATTTAAAAATTAGCCGGACGTGGTAGCACATGCCCGTGGTCCCAGTTTCTCAGGAGGCTGAGTAGGAGGATCGTTGAGCCTGGAGCTCAAGGCTGCAGTAAGCCATGATTGTGCCACTGCTCTCCAGCCTGGGTGACAGAGCGAGTCCCTGTCTCAAAGATGAAAAAAATACAAATGAAAGGCCTTCTTAGCAGAAGTGTTTTAGTCTGTATAACAACCGTAAGCCTCCAGTGGAACCTTTCATCCCCTCTTCAGATAATGTCTTTTTTTTTTTTTTTTCTTTTTTTTTGAGACAGAGTTTCACTCTTGTTACCCAGGCTGGAGTGCAATGGTGTGATCTCGGCTCACCGCAACCTCCGCCTCCTAGGTTCAGGCAATTCTCCTGCCTCAGCCTCCTGAGTAGCTGGGATTACAGGCACGCGCCACCATGCCCAGCTAATTTTTTGTAGTTTTAGTAGAGACGGGGTTTCACCATGTTGACCAGGATGGTCTCGATCTCTTGACCTCGTGATCCACCCGCCTCGGCCTCCCAAAGTGCTGGGATTACAGGCTTGAGCCACCGCGCCCGGCCTTCTTTTTTCTTTTTAAAGTCATCCCTTTGCCACTTATGTCAATGGAAGCAGTATCCTTTCTGCCTTGGCTCAGTGGAATCCAATCTGGCCACTCTGTTTTAAAAAGTAACTATCAAAGGGAGGATGTGCACTCACCTGGTTTCCATGGGTCCCGAAGAGAAGCTTCCCCTTTCTTTTCCCTCTCCCTGGTCTTTGTTTGGTTTAATGTTTTCCAGATCCCAGTCTCATTTCTCCAAAGTCCTTCACAGTTGCACTGCATTGCTTAGTTTGGGGTCTTTTTTTTTTTTTTTTTTTTGAGACAGGAGTTTCGCTCTTTTTTGCCCACAGTGGAGTGCAATGGTGCAATCTCGGCTCACCACGACTTCTGCCTCCCAGGTTCAAGCAATTCTCTTGCCTCAGCCTCCCAGGTAGCTGGGATTATGGGCGTGCGCCACCACGCCTGGCTAATTTTGTATTTTTAGTAGAACCGGGATTTCTCCATGTTGTCAGGCTGGTCTCGATCTCCCGACCTCAGGTGATCCACCTGCCTCGGCCTCCCAAAGTGCTAGGGTAACAGGCATGAGCCACCACGCCTGGACAGTTTGGGATCTTTGATGTTTGTTGTCACAGAAAGAATTTTAGGGATAGTGTGCAGAAAGAAGCCCATTGAAAGTTCAGGGTTTTCTTTAAACTTCCAAATTCTTTTAAAACAAGTTTCAGGTATCATCCTTGGTCATGTACTGGTTCATGTTGGCCTTGAGAGACTTGGCTGCAGTCTTGCTGTGCTCTGCAGAGCTGCTTTCCCACCTCTGCTCAGCAGGAGGCACTCAGAGGCCGTTGTAAGGGAGAGGGCATGACACACACACACACACACACACACACACACACACACACCCACCCTGTTCTCAGAGGCCGTTGGAGAGGGCAGGCCACACACACACACACACACACACACAACCTGTTCTCAGAGGCCATTGTAAGAGAGAGGGCAGGCCACACACACACACACACACACACACACCCTGTTCTCAGAGGCCATTGTAAGGGAGAGGGCAGGCTACACGCACACACACATACGCGTGCATGCGCGCGCGCGCGCGCACACACACACACACACACACACCCGTTCTCAGAGGCCGTTGTAAGGGAGAGGGCAGGCTACACGCACACACACACATACACACACACACACACACACACACACACACAC
>NW_022437141.1:362299-365973 GCF_009761245.1 Sapajus apella | reverse complement strand
CACACACACACACACACACATACACACACACGCACACACACACCCTGTTCTCAGAGGCCGTTGTAAGGGAGAGGGCAGGCTACACACACAACACACACACACACACACAGGCTACACACACACACACACACACCCCTGTGGCACCCTGTACTTCATTCTCATTGGCCCTTGTCATGCCGGATGGTAGGTGCTTCCTTGCTCATCTCTTTGGTGTCCGCGATGGTGAGAGCGGCAGGTTCTAAGATTCAGTGAACACTTGGTAAAGGAGTCAGTGGCCATGGAAATCATTTAGGGGGGAAAAAAGAAGGTTCTAAAGTGTATAGGAAAAGGCATAAATTCAATACAAGTTGGGGAATTAGCACCTAGGTAAGACTAAAGGGTCTGGCTTTCAGCTTTTTAGGCTCAAAATTTTTTTCTTTGCTGGGCGCGGTGGCTCAAGCCTGTAATCCCAGCACTTTGGGAGGCCGAGGCGGGTGGATCACGAGGTCAAGAGATCGAGACCATCCTGGTCAACATGGTGAAACCCCGTCTCCACTAAAAATACAAAAAAATTAGCTGGGCATGGTGGCGTGTGCCTGTAATCCCAGCTACTCAGGAGGCTGAGGCAGGAGAATTGCCTGAACCCAGGAGGCGGAGGTTGCGGTGAGCCGAGATCGCGCCATTGCACTCCAGCCTGGGTAACATGAGTGAAACTCCATCTCAAAAAAAAAAAAAAAAAATTTTTTCTTTTTAATATACATAGCTGTCAGTTGGAAGCAGATCGACTTAAACAAATTCAGAAGAGCTACTTTACGAATAACCAAATGGTGGGTTTTGGCCAGGTGCAGTGGCTCATGCCTGTAATCCTAGCATTTTGGGAGGCTGAAGCAGGAGGATCACTTCAGTCTAGGAGTTTGACACCAGCCTGGGCAACATTGAGACCTCATCTCTATGAAAAATTTAAAAACCAAATTAGTTAGGCATGGTCGTACATGCCTGTAAGTCCCAGCCACTCAAGAGGCTTAGGTGGGAGGATCATTGGGGCCTAGGACATTGAGGCTGTAGTGAGCCAAGGTTATGCCACTGCATTCTACCCTGGGCAACAGAACAAGACCCTGTTGCACCTGGTCATGAGTTTCCTAACCAGGGAAGAAAAGTATGACCACTATCCAAGCAAACCTGTTGGGGAGCCTGATTACCAGTAGAGCAGGCTGCTTCCCTACTGTGTGTCCCTGCACTTGCCAGATTTTGACCCTTAGCATGTGGATCATAATTCGTTTATTTACTTTTTCCCCAGAAGATGTTATGTCTTGTGAGGACAGGAACTTGGTCCTTTTTCCTGCTGTACACTTTTTTTTTTTACTGTCAGATTGAAATTTAATAAGCTTTGAAGTGAAGCAGATAGCTCTGTTGATAATGCTTTATAGGTTTGCAACAAAACAAAACGAGGCTTAGTGGTATGTCTTGGCACTATTTAGATAAAGACGTAGCATGGTCACTGAGTCACTGGTGCCCTGTTGGTGCTCAGTTATGTGTCTAATGGAAGAGGGTGAGATGGTCACTGCCAACGGTGGTATTGTCCACTGTGGCCTCATGAATCCCTTTCCACCACACTTGCCCCACAGATTCATTCTGGGAAGGCCTAGAGCTGCCTGTTACATGTTAGAATTAAATGTTAGAGGGCCGAGGCAGGTGGATCACTTGAGTCCAGGAGTTTGAGACCAGCCTGGCCAACATGGTAAAACCCCATCTCTACTGAAAAAAAAAAAAAAAAAAAAACTACACACACACACAAATTAGCCGGTGTGGCGATGGGCACCTGTAATTCCAGCCACTAGGGAAGCTGAAGCAGGAGAATCACTTGAACTGGGGAAGTGAAGGTTGCAGTGGGCCAAGATCACACCATTGTACTCCAGCCTAGGCAACAGAGTGGGACTCTGTCTCAAAAAAAAAAAAAAAAAAATTTGGGATCAGGAGTCTGAAAGTCAGTAAAAGCAAGAATTGCATGCCAAGTCTATTCAGAGCCCTTTGCTAGGAACACTGTTACTGAGTTGGTCCCTTTTGAAGACTCAGTTTTCGAAAATGCACTAAACATAACATTCTTCCCAGTGTAAACACGAGTGAGCTCATTGTAGAACCGAAATCCCAAGGGCCAGAATTCAGTGGTGAATCTCTGCATTTGTGAGTCCAGCTGAACTGTGAATAGGAATGAGGGCTGTGTCTTTGGAGCACTCCCACAGAGGAGGGGCATCTGCTGTAAAGGGAGGGGATGTTGTGTCAGGGTGACTTCCCGGCAGCACGGTGTAGACTTGGTGATTCAGCCCAAAGGCACTCGCAGGACTCCAGACACTGAGGGCCTGAGCTGGCAGTCGCAGTTTACCGGCTCACACTGCTGAAAGCCAAGGCTGGCAGGGCCACGATTGAGCCTGGCGCCTAGAAGGCATCATCTGGTTCAGAAATGGGCCCAGTACATTGTTGTTGCTGTTGACACAAAAGCAGCCTTGTTGTGACTCCTTACAAACCCATCCAGCTTGATGGGCCTGGGCCAGGGCCCTGACAGCACTCTTTACACTAACCAGGAGGCAGGAAGCCAAATTAGTAAAGATAAATGTTTGTCATTCAGTGACCCAAGAGAGATTTAAATGGATTTCCAAAACACAAACCACCTTGGATCCCAGTGATTGTCCTGAGGTTTTGCCATGAATTGGCCCTCAGTTAGGGTCTAAGGGTAGCTGGAAAGATGGTTTACAGTTGCCAAGCACAGAATGTTCTTCAGATGGAAGGCTCTTAGGGACAGGAGGAATTTGCTCTGGTTGAGTTTTGAGCTGAGCCCTTTGCTGCCCCGAGGGGGCAAAGGGTGAGGCTCACGCTGTGCTCTTCTTTCAGGTGAAGTGGTGAACACCCATGGCCCCGTGGAGCCTGACAAGGACAACATCCGCCAGGAGCCCTACACCCTGCCTCAGGGCTTCACCTGGGATGCCTTGGACCTGGGTGACCGCGGTGTGGTGAGTGGGCCCTTAGAAGGTTGCACTGTGGGTAGGATACCACTTTCACAGTGAGCCCTGCAGTCTTACGGAGATCACCACGCCTACTCGAGCCCTAGAGAGCCAAGCCAAGGAGGTCTGAACAGACCCCCATCTGTAACTTCCTGGGTCATGCCCAAGGCTCCACATAAATAGCTCTTAGCTTTTCTGGCAGGTTGAGTTAACCTCTGTAGCTCCCCAAGGTGGATACCTGTTTTTCATTTATTCTTGTTTGTTCATTCCTTGTTTTCTTTCTAGTCTGTCTCCTGACTGATGAGCTGGGGCTGCTAAATGAGGGTCTGTCCTCCCCTTTCCACCCCAGTCTCCCAGAGCCCCTTGTTTTGACCAGAGGGATTTGTTTCCCTTGTAAAGAATGACGAAAAATGTCGCCAGGCACGGTGGCTCATGCCCATAATCCCAGCACTTTGGGAGGTCTAAGTGGGCGTGAGGTCAGGAGTTCAAGACCAGTCTGGCCAACATAGTGAAACTCCGTCTCTACTAAAAATGCAAAAAGTTAACTAGGTGTGGTGGTGTGTGCCTGTAATCCCAGCTACTTGGGAGGCTGAGGCAGGAGAATCATGTCAACCCAGGAGGCAGAGGTTGCAGTGAGCCGAGAGATCACACCATTGCACTCCAGCCTGGGCAACAGTGCAAGACTCCATCTCAAAAAAA
>NW_022437141.1:341179-362199 GCF_009761245.1 Sapajus apella | reverse complement strand
TTTTTTTTTTTTTTTTTTTTTTTTTGAGACAGAGTCTCACTCTGTCACCCATGCCAGAGCACAGTGGCACCATCTGAGCTCACTGCAACCTCTGCCTGCTAGGTTCAAGCAATTCTCCTGCTTTAGCCTCCTGAGTAGCTGGGATTATAGGCAAATGCCACCATGCCCAGCTAATTTTTACCCTTTTAGTAGAGATGGGGTTCACCATGTTAGCCAGGTTGGTTTCAAACTTCTGACCTCAAGTAATCCGCCCGCTTCAGTCTCCCAAAGTGCTGGGATTATAGGCATGAGCCACCGAGCCTGGCTTTTTTTTCTTTTGAGACAGAGTCTTGCCCTCGCCCAGGTTGGAGTGCCATGGCACGATCTTGGCTCACTGCAGCCTCCACCTCCTGAGTTCAAGCGATTCTCCTGCCTCAGCCTCCCCAGTGGCTGGGATTACAGGCTCCTACCACCACACCTGGCTAATTTTTAAATTTTTTTTGTAGAGACAGGGTCTCACCACATTGGCCAGCCTGGTCTTGAACATTCTACCTCAGGTGATCTGCCCACCATGGCCTCCCAAAGTGCTGGGATTACAGGCTTGAGCCACCGTGCCCAGCCAACAGAATTTTTTAATGCTAAAGTTGGGCCAGCAGATGGAGACAGCTGAGAAGGCAGAAAAATGCCTTTGTGGCTGGATGTGGTGGCTCACACCTGTAATCCCAGCACTTTGGGAGCCTAAGGTTGGAGAATTGTTTGAGCCCAGGAGTTCGAAATCAATCAGCCTGGTCAATATAGTGAGACTGCTCCCTACAAAAGAAAAATAATTAAAAAGTTAGCCGACGTAGTGGTATGCACAAGTAGTCTCACTACTCAGGAGGCTGAAGTAGGAGGCTTGCTTGAACCCAGGAGTTGGAGGCTGCAGTGAGCCATGATCACACCAGTGCACTCCAACCTGGGTAACAGAGTGAGACCTTATCTCGAAAAGATAGGAAAAAAGGCCTTTGTTTGGGCCAGATGGTAAAAATCAGACAAGGTGGGAAATAGCAGTGATTCTCCGTGGAGTAAGACTAGCCCCGAGAGTCTTCTCTCCACAGCACTTCACAGAAGTTGAGACCAGTGACTCTCCATTGTGGATGGCACAGAATGATGAAGTTGTTGTTTAGTTAGGTGGCATTCCCGGTCTGCCACTCTACCCCGTGATGGCTCCATTTTCTACTTATAACTAGGGTACTTGCTCCAAGAGTCCCTGCCACGCCAGGGGATGGAAGGATTTGTGAGATCCCACATTGTTTTTGGTAGCTTGCTTCATCCTTCTGAAAAGCCTAGAGCCCCAGGGTATTGGAGTTGGTCCCCTACCTGGCAGAATACCTCCAAGTGAGCTGCTTTTTTCTTTCCAGCTGAAAGAACTGTACACCCTCCTGAATGAGAACTACGTGGAAGATGATGACAACATGTTCCGATTTGATTATTCCCCAGAGTTTCTTTTGTGGTAAGTTGTAGGGGCCTTCTTGAGGTTCTTGAGGGCAAGGCATAGAGCAGAACCACCACAGGCACCAGAGTTTTCATCCCTGCCAGGGACCAACCTTTGAATGGCAAATTAGTGTGTCATTTTTGAGTTCCTGCATCTGAAGGAGACTTGCTTTCATTGGAGCTTGAAATTGCAGCCTTGATGAAGACAGATTGACTGGGTGAGAGAGACCTTTGTAGAGCTGGTACCCAGGGAAGAGGTATTCATTGTCTGATGACTATATATAAGAAAGGAAGGGCCATGAGACCTACTAAGACTGAAAGAAAAGAAGGCTCATTTTCTATCCAGTTCCTAAGTATGCTCAGTTATATGCTGAGTCATCCACCTGCCTGGGCCATGTTTAATATCCAGGAAGAGACAGGCATGGGCTGAAACGGAGAGGGACTACCTGAAAAGGAAGGAATAATTTGCACCAGAAAGAGGGAGACGGGAGCCCAGAGCTCCAGAGTTGCCACCATCAGCTCTCAGCCATGGGACCTACTGAGCTCTGAACCGAAGAGGCCAGTCCCTTGGTTCAAGCTGTCAAAGTGAACACACAGAAATTGGATCAGGCATGAAATCCTCAGTATGATAACCTTGGATTGGGTGAGTAACTAGGCCAAGTGGGCTGAGTAGCCAGAAATGGTGACGGCTCCATTCTGTGTGTCCAGGAGGGCTTGGCCCTAAAGAGAATTCAGCAGTTAACCCCCAGGGAGGTGGTAGCACCAGGTCAGAACCAAATTTGGCTGTGGATCCCAAACAGCTTGTCCAGCCTGCTGGCAAGCAGCACTACAACCCCAGCCTCTCTTTTCCAGGGCTCTCCGGCCACCCGGCTGGCTCCCCCAGTGGCACTGTGGGGTTCGAGTGGTATCAAGTCGGAAATTGGTTGGGTTCATTAGTGCCATACCAGCAAACATCCATATCTATGACACGTAAGCACCAGCACCTGCCCCCACCCACTACAACACCGTCATCCTGCTGGGAGGGAGGAAAAAAGCTGCACGTGTACCCCATGAAAGGAAGAGGGAAGGTCCCAGGAAGGGAGGACGCCCAGGTGCTGGGACTGCTGATTCATCATAGGAACCCCCTGTTCTGCTCAGAGTCACCACTGGCTCCCTTGTCTGTGGCCCAGGTTGGAAGGGGGCCACCCTGAGGCCCAGTGTGCCTGCTCCACAGAGACTTGTTTTTGTTTTTATTATTTTTTTAATTTTATAGAGGCAAGGTCTTGCTGTGTTGCCCACGCTGGTCTCAAACTCCTGAGCTCAAGTGATCCACTTACCTCTTGCCTCCCAAGAGTGGGATTATAGGCATGAGCCACTGTTCCTGGCCAGAGGCTTTTTGGGTTTTTTTTGAGATGGTGTTTCACTCTGTTGCCCAGGATGGAGTACAGCAGTGCAATCTTGGCTCACTGCAACCTCCACCTCCAGGGTTCAGACAATTCTCCTGCCTCGGCCTCCCAAGTAGCTGGGATTTTAGGCACCTGCCACCACACCCGGCTAATCAGAGGCTCAATTTTGAATTCCTGTACCAGTCACACATGGAAGCACTTGGGCAGCAGCAGAAAGGGGCCAGAGCCAGTGTGACCCAGGTTCAGATAGTCCTTGGAGCCTGTGATCCCTCCTCTTCATTTTCCCTGTAAATGTCGAAACCGTCTGCCTGCCAGTCTTCAGGGCTTATTGGCTGTGTTCTTGAGGGAATCAGAACCTTGAAACCCTAGAATTGCCTTGACCTGCCCCGTGGGTTCCCTGTGCTGCTTCCCTGCATGCTAAAGGTGGGATTCCTCAGCCGACTTTGAGTCCCACTTTCCTTTGGAAACAGACTGTTGAAGTGAGGCGGGCTCCTGACCTGGTGGAGTGTGGTGGGAAGGGAGGCCCAGTATTGAGTGCAGGTGGCAGCTAAAAGCACACCTGTGCTGCAGACCTGACCCTTCCAGGCGTGACTGCACATGCTTGATGGGATCACCATTCCCTTCCCTGTTAAAAACCTTGTTGCCTGGATTTTCCCCACTTAGAGAGAAGAAGATGGTGGAGATCAACTTCCTGTGTGTCCACAAGAAGCTGCGTTCCAAGAGGGTGGCTCCAGTCCTGATCCGAGAGATCACCAGGCGGGTTCACTTAGAGGGCATCTTCCAGGCTGTTTACACTGCCGGGGTGGTACTACCAAAGCCTGTTGGCACCTGCAGGTAAAACTGTCTTCCTGTAAGGCCCTAAAAATACTGGTGTCTGCACTCTAGTATGTCACTGTGAGTCGCAGCTCTGCCCTTAGCATCCCATCTCTGTAGTATCTGGTAAGGTGGGCACTAGGTACCTGCAGGAGCCAGATGGGGAGCGTGGAGAGGGCAGGAGGGTTGTAAGGACGGCAGACTGGCAAGTCCCTGCCTTGTCTGGAGGGCTCTTGGTGTCTGTTGGCTGCTGTCAGTTGGAGATGGTGGAGGGCAGTGCCGTGGTTTGGTTTTTAAGGATGAGCCCAAATCTGATTTTTATGGGAAACGTCCTAAAGTTTTGAATGCTTGGCTCAATTTGTTTTGAATATTGTGTGCACCAAATAGAGTGAGTCTGACATGTGATCTAAGGGCAACCTCTGCCTTAGAAAGTTGTTTAAAACAATTGAATAATCTCTCCCTAGAGAACTTTAAAGGTAAAAACAGCAGGTGTGAAGGCAGAAGAGGAGGAGGGAGGAGGACAGGTGCCTCTGCCATCATCTTCTGGGCATGACTGCAGCCTTTTCCATTGACTTGATTCTAGGAGTGAGGATTGCTCTCTCCAGACAACCACTGGAGCAAAGGAATCGTTTTTGAAATTAAGAAAGAAAAATAGGGAGGAAAAAAATCTAGGAGGAGCTTTGGCAGCACTCACTTGGGGGAGGCTGGAGAACGGGATGACACCACTGGCTCCTGAGGGACCTGATGTGTCTCTCACGCCACCTGCTGGCCATCTGGAGTCTCCTGCCGTTGTCCTTGTAATAGGAATTGGCCAGAACCCTGAAAACAGGACATTTCTGTCCCCACAGGTATTGGCATCGGTCCCTAAACCCACGGAAGCTGATTGAAGTGAAGTTCTCCCACCTGAGCAGAAATATGACCATGCAGCGCACCATGAAGCTGTACCGACTGCCAGAGGCTAGTGTGCCCTTGGGCGCTGGGCAGGGGGCAGAGAGGTCAAGGAAAGCCTGGCTCCAGCAGGAGAGAAGGGCTCTGGATGGAGAGCAGGCCTTCTCCTACCAGAAAAGCAAATCAGCCCATAGTCTTCACATTTCCTGGACTTTCTATTTCTGTTATCTGCAGCAGGATTTTATTTTAGTTAAACTTTCTCGGTTCCTCTGAGCCTGTGCCTGGGCTAGCTTCTCTGCCATCTGTTGAAAGGCTTAGAGAACACCTATTCTCTGCAATTTTAGCCTAAGTAAAGCATAAATAGAAAGATGAATCCACTTAGTGAACCCTCATACACATGGCGGTGCGTTCGAAAGCCCAGTGCAGAGTTAATTGAGGGTCTGCGGCTCCCCCTCTGCTGGCTCAGGTGAAGGATGAAGCGCCGATTTCTAATCCCAGTCCCCCCACCCAGATTTGGCACTGAAGGACTGGGCAACGTTAAGTGAGCTGCTTTTCTATTCTGGGTCTCAGTTTTCCTGGTTTCCCAAAGAAACAAATGCTCCAACTGTGGCTGGCTTCGGGATCCTAAGGTAGGGATTCTTTCTTTGTTTTGTTTTGTTTGTTTTTTTGAGACAGGGTCTCACTCTGTTGCCCAGGTGAAAGTGCAGTGGCATAGTCACAGCTCACTGCAGCCTTGACCCTCCAGACTCAAGTGATTCTCCACCTCAGCCTCCCAAGTAGCTGGGATACAGGCGTGTGCTGCCATGCCCAGCTAAATTTTGTTTTTTCAGAAACAGAGGTTTGACATGTTGCCCAGGCTTGTCTGGAACTCCTGGGCTCAAGTGATCCGCCCACCTCAACCTCTCAAAGTGCTGGGATTACAGACGTGAGCCACCATGCTCAGCACAGTAGAAATTCTTAAATTCCCTTCTCTTTCCTCGGAGTGCTTCCAGTTGGCTGTCAGTCCACACAGTTACTGAGGGCTTGCTGACCGGAGGGCTGTCTGCCCGGACTCCTCAGCCTCCTCACAGGATTGATCCCTCTGAAATGAGGCTAATCCACCAGCGGATTGGGGTCATTAGTGTCCCATCTTGAGAGACTACTGCAGTACTATTAGACACTGCCAAAAGCACGGGTTTGGGGGACTGTGGTATGTGCCTTCTCCCTCTGCTCTCATGATAGATTTGCCCTGCGTTCTAGGCTGGTGGGCAGGCAGGCAGAGAGCATTCGTAAAGTGCTGCAGCAGCCCGAAGAATGTCTCACCCATGAGGTATCATTGTGGGAGTTGCCATGTAGAATGAGGTCATCGAGTGTTCCCTAGAGAGAGGAGGGGTTAGCAAGGAATTTTAGAGGCTACAGGTTCTAGAACTGAAGTTTGACAAGCAATTCCTGCACTGGGAAGCATTGTATCAGGCACTCACTGAGGCCTTGTGAGCTGGGACACCACCCCCTTTGCAGATTGGCCAAAGCCTACCTTTGTGCATCTGAGCCTCTGGGGATGTTTCTACTGGCCCCAGTATTTGCCCCACAGGATTACATAGTTTCATTCCACTGAAGCATTTTTCTAGCAAAAGCAGCTGTTGGGTGGGACGCTGACTAGGGATGAAATCCTGGGAGTCTGATGCTTTTCTTCTGAACGTAACTTGCAGCATGTCTCTCGGGGAGGTACTGGTATAACGGTGTCTGGGTGGGCAGACCCTGGCTGGACCCTGGGGTCTGTCTGTGAAGTGCTGTAAGTCTAGCAGAGGGAGGGCAGTGAGTGTAGGGTGGCATCAGTCATAGTTCAGTGAGAAGCCTGTGAGGACCCCTGGGCTTTGGGGGCGAAAGGCACAGCTAGAAAGACCAGCTGGCCCGAGGGTAGAAAGTCTTGTGCTCTGAGGTGGGGTGTTTGAAACAAGGGTGGGGCATGAAGGGTTATGTTTTCTTAGGAAGTCAGCCTGGGGCCATGTGCATGGTTGATTGATGCAGCAGTCTGAGCCCGCCTGGAGTAGGAGGGAAAGGCCCAAAAGATAGGGAAGAGGCGAGCCCTGTGCCTGAGGAGATGCGCACAGGGTGTAGGGAGCCGCCTAGTGACCAGGGATTCTCTCCTGAGGGCCTGATCTGTCCTCACTGGAGCCAGGGTGATCAGCTCATCTCACTCCATCTCTTCTGCCTTGCTTTCAGACTCCCAAGACAGCTGGGCTTCGACCAATGGAAAAAAAGGACATTCCAGTAGTGCACCAGCTCCTCACCAGGTACTTGAAGCAGTTTCACCTCACGCCAGTCATGAGCCAGGAGGAGGTGGAGCACTGGTTCTACCCCCAGGAGAACATCATCGACACTTTCGTGGTGGAGGTGAGTCAGGAAGTGGTTCCAGGCCTTGAACTCGTTCCAGAGCGATAGCCCCCTGAGCGGCCAGCTTCCCAGGGCTCAAGTGTTGGCACCCTAGACTTCCTTGACCATCCGTGTTTGGTCCTCCCTAAAAACAGGGAGTTGATGCTTGAAGTTTCTGAAAAGATACCTCTGGATCTGGCTTGAGCCTTTCTCCCCCTCGACCCCACTTTGATAATGGAATAGAGAGACGTGAGCCCCGCTTAATCCTCTAGGAAAGCCTTCAGTTCCCTGCCTGTCCCAGCTTAACCTAGTGCTGACCAGACAGGAGACACAGTCTCGGGGGATGTGAGCTGCAAGAAGAGGTCCCAGGGTGCCCATGCTGGGAAAGAGGTTTGGCAGGTTCAGCCCACGATCATGGCTCTGTCCTCAAGTGCCCCGAGCCAATGCTGTTTCCACCGTTTATCTAGAGGGGCAGAGCTGCCTGAAGGCAGAGTGAGAGGAGACATTTGTCCCGGGGCTGCAGTGCCACTCTGCCTGCCTGACGCTGCCTATATTGCCTTCCCTTCAGAACGCAAACGGAGAGGTGACGGATTTCCTGAGCTTTTATACGCTGCCCTCCACCATCATGAACCATCCAACCCACAAGAGTCTCAAAGCTGCTTATTCTTTCTACAATGTTCACACCCAGACCCCTCTTCTAGACCTCATGAGCGACGCCCTTGTTCTCGCCAAAATGGTGAGGAGCAGACCAGGGGTCTCTGGAGATGTGCGGGGAAGGGGCAGTGGAGCCGTGGTGAGCACAGCTCCCGGGACACAGCCTCCCATGGGTGGGGAGGCTCTGAGTCCTCCTCACCTCCTGTTCTGCATAGGCAGGGTTCCCACAGTTTTCAGCCAAAAACTCAAAACTAGGAGGGAGCAAGGAGCATCCAAAGTGAAGGCATTGAACTCCTCCTGATTTATTTCAGTGAGTTTCGTTCTCACAGGAGGCGCTGCCAAGGAGCCTGAATAGCCAGGGCTGCCCTGGGAAGACAGGGGTTCTCCTCACAGCTTTCCCAGCTTGGGAAAGGGGTGATTGCTCTCTGTCTTGGTGAGTCATCGGAGTGTCTGACTGCTGGCATGGGGTGGAGAGCCCGTCGGTCAGTGCTTCACTGGGTTCTGGTGACTTCCTGCGCCCAGCCAAGCCTGCTGTGGGCAAGCTGGTCCCTGCCCTGTGAGAGCTTCTGCTCCGGTTGGTGAGGCTTAGGAAGCATCTTCACAGTCTCCAAGTGACACAGCTGGTGTCATACAACATGAGGTGAGCTGAGGGCCAGAGAGTTGGGCATCCGTGGAGTAAGGAAGCCACACAAACCCCAGGTGGCTGACGAGAGCCAGCTTCTCCGAGGAAGGGTCTCATGGCTTGGACTCCACAGAGGACTGTGAAAATGACTAGAGTTTCAGGGAGGCGTAAGTAGGAGTAGCAAGAGCCCCGGCCTGGACACTGAGTACACACGTGTATACTCAGAGGGGCACGGGGCAGAGGCCAGGCCGGAGGGGTTGCTCAGAGTGTCCCAAGAACTGCCCAGAGAGTGGAGACTCCTGCGGAAGCAGTGGCGCTTCTGAGGGAACCTTGTTCTTGTGGCTGCCCACTGGACAGCTTTGAAATGACAGCAGAGGGGTACGAAGGAGGCTGTCCTCACCTGTTCTTGTTTCTCCCTGCCGCTTTGCAGAAAGGGTTTGATGTGTTCAATGCACTGGATCTCATGGAGAACAAAACCTTCCTGGAGAAGCTCAAGTTTGGCATAGGGGACGGCAACCTGCAGTATTACCTTTACAATTGGAAATGCCCCAGCATGGGGGCAGAGAAGGTAGGCACTGCCCAGCCAGAGTCCAGGCCACCTGGCTCAGGAAGTCCGTGTCTCCAGCAGAAACTGGGCCATGGGTTGGGGAGACAGCCGCAGCCTGTGTCCTTGTTACCTGGAGCTGAGCCTTTGAAAATGCCCTCCCTCTGCTGGCTAGACCAGCAGGTCAGTGTTGCCCTCTCAGCAACTTATGTGAGGATGGCAGAGGGGACAGAGACACAGGAGCAGGAAGGTCATCTCCAGCGGGGCCTTCCCATCTGAGGGAACTGTGTGAGTTGCCCACGGTTCACCAGGAGGGTAGGGCTGGGGTTCGCCAGGAGGTTTCCTGTCCTGATCTGCTGCCCTCTTCCTGGCATGACACTTTCTTAGCCCTTCCTCTCCCAGCGCCACAGGGGACGTTGGGTGAGCTGGAGTGTGGGCCAGTTTTCCCTGGGAGGTCCGATGGACGTGTGAACCCTGGTGTGGAGGTCGGGTGCGGGGCCAGCTGGGTGAGTCTGTTCCCACAGCACAGGCAGTGGACCTGGGCCTAGCCATTTGGAACTTCAGGCTGGAGGGTGTGGGAGAGTCTTTGGGCCACTGTCCGACTCAGCTCTGCCCCTCCCCGTTGGCTCTCTTAGGTTGGGCTGGTGCTACAATAACCAGACACCAGTGACGTTCTGGATAAAGCCACTGAAAAGTCGAACCAGGAAATGGAACCCCACCTCTGTTGGTCCAGTTTTCACACACGTGAGAATCCCTGGCAAAGGGAGCAGAACTGAACCGGCTTTACCAAACCGCCAGCGAACTTGACAATTGTATTGCGATGGCGTGGGCTGCGTGACGTCACCTCCGGTTGTGTCTCTGGTCTCCCTGTTTTCCAGTTAATCACACCCTCATGCAGCCGTGATCAAGGGAATGTAACTGCTGAAAACTAGCTCGTGATTGGCATATTATGGAGTTAACGGGTGAATAATAAAAGTATATATATATTATATATATATAAATATTTTAAATATCTTTCATGTTCCAAATGTACAAGGATGTTTGGTCTTTAATGAAAAGCTGAATCCAGATCTTTCCTCAAAATTGGGACCCGAGGACAGTGGCAGACAGACACATCGGTACAGTTTATTGTTTCCTCCAGAGGAGACATTGACTTACCTTGGGGAAAAGGATCTGGAGAACCTCATCCAGTTCCCCTTCTGAATCGGCTGGGATGACTAGCCTTGAGAAGGAAGGGAAGGTGGACCAGGCTCAGATCTCATGGGATGCCACGTGGAGCCCTTGGCTGGGGCTGACCCTGGGCAGGGACTTTCCTGCAGGGCCAGACCTGTCTGCATTCTGAGACACAGCAATGGGACGGTCTGTGGAGGCAGATCTCATTGATCGAGTCCCTTCCTCCATCCCCTTGGCCTGCTCCCTGTAGGTCATCCTGCCAACTGATTTAATAGGGCTCTTTAGCCAGCTGTTGTCAACCTCATAGGGATGAGTCCCCTGTGAGATTCTGCTTTTCCGCTGCCTGGGATGACTGGCAGTTCGTAGAGGCCCTTGGACCTCCTTACAGCAGCATCAGGGACCTTTGAAGACCATGTCAGTGCAAGCCCTGCTTAGCTCATCCTAGAGCAGAGAGCTGGCACCCTGATGTCCTGGGGTGGCTGGGCAGGAGGGGTGTGGGGCTGATACCCAGATGCCTTCAGCCAGCAGCCCCTGGCCTGTGCCTTCCAACCCATCAGCCATTTCTTGTTGTGCCCCTTTCCAAGACACAGCCTGCAAGTGGCTCAAGGAGTGGTGAACAGAGGCAGATCTGGACTTGGCAACAGAAATGGTTTCCCATCACCATTGTCTGAGTCTGATTTTTGCTGATGCTGTTCTGTGGATTTTTGTGGTAGTGATGGTTGTCCGTGCTGCCAGTTTCCCAAAAAGTAATCAAGCCTCTGGTCACGTGGCTGTTGATACAGGCATGCTTCAGTGGTGTTCAGCCAACTGGCCTGGGCAGAATTGGGCTGTGGAATTGTCAGGAACCCACTTCCAGGCTTGGACGTAACTTTTGCTCTAGAGAGAAGCAAGTGGTGGAGAGGAGGTAGCATCACCTGTGGCGCACGGGGTTTCCTTGCTGCTGTCACCTCTCCACTCGTGGAAATGAAGCCTTAGCCAGGAGGCCAGGCTCAGCCCTGTGCCACTCACCGAAGCCACTCTGCAGGCCAGCAGGGGCTTGTTTCAGGCTGTGGGTTTTGGTGTGGATTGTCGGAGGCTAATTCTGCAGAGTTCCCAAAACCAGAAGACTTCGTATATTTGGGATGGGGACTGTGCCACCCTGGGAATGCTGCCCGCTCTCTGCAGATACTGCTGCTACAGGCAGCAACTCCGCTATGGTGGATTTTCATCAGAGGCCTGCAGGGGCCTCCCTTTTCCCGTTGTTCTTGTGCTGCAAACTGCAGGCCCCAGTAATCATGACTGACGTTTGACTCCTTGACTCCAAGATACCAAGACCAAAGAAGCTGCTGTTCTTAGCAAGATGCACACCGCGTTCTGCAGACGGGAGGAGTCAGAGAGGCAGGGGCTTGCTTCTCGGCCTCTCAGATAACAGTTGCCGGCGCCTCAGGCCCCAGAGCGGCTCACCGTGTCCAGACCTTTGAGGATATCAAAGAACAGAGTGCCCAAGTCTTTCCTACCTCGGGGGAACCTGGGACTTGGAAAGGCTCCCTGTCCTAGTCTTGATGCGTTCTGGGCCAGGTCCCAGCTTGAGCTGCCTCTGAGATTTGGGCTGCGCAGATCTCTGGAGTGAGCTCTGTTTCGGTTGACCCAGGTCATGGAATGGAAACGGTGAGGCCCCAGGCGGTTCTGGAAGAAAGAAATCTGGCAAGGCCCCAGCATCTCCCTCACCAAAACCAGGTGCCCTGCTCCATGGACTCTGCTTTATCTTACGGTGAGGACCCTGCCCAGGTGTGCAGGGGTTGGCTCGAGCTGCTTGCTGCTTGTCTCATTTTTTGTCCCAATAGTCCATGCGTTCTTCATTCAACCCCTTCTGGGACTTCAGGCCAGAGGGCTCAGAGAGCACCATCCTGGAGTCAGGGCCTCCCCACAGGAGCCCTGCAGTATGACTGGCTTGAACCAAGCAAAGGAAGGACCCTGAGGCTTTCACGCTGACCCTCCTCAAGGAGCCACTGTTGGAAGGCCACCACCCTCTATCACCCAGTCCTCCCAGCTGCCATGTTTTGAAGATGACCTTTACCTCCTGCCTTTGGATTGACTCTGCATTTGACCACAGACTCCAGTCTGTGTGTAGGGAGAGAGCTGATGGGGGCCTCTGCTCCGGCTCGAGGCCTGCATCAGCTCGTTTCCCCACACATGCCTGTTTCTGAAGAGGCTCCTGTCTTATTTGAAGGCTGGCCCACACCCAGCTACTTGAACACCAGGTTTATGGAAAATGTCAGGCCTTCCCCACAACTCCTGTCTAACTGCCGTCGCCCCCCTGCTTGCTGGTTCTCGGAAGCCCAGGGGAGTCCCTTTGGTCCTGAATTATTTCCCCAAGGATGACCAGCATTTAACCAACCTAAGGGCCCAAGGGCCTTGGACTGCTGCATGGAGCTGCAGTCTAAGAGAGGGAGGGGGACCAGATGTCAGGTCAGGGGAGGGGCAGGAGTATCCCCCCAACAGTGCCTACCCACCTGTGAGGCAGCCTTTGACGGCCTGGCCCACCTTCCCCAGAACCAGGGGAGGCCTGAGGCTTCAGTTTTGTTCTGCTGCAAAATGAAGGCGGGTCTGCAAGCCAGCTGCACCCAGGGAGGCTGTTTAGGACAATTTCATTAAATTCAGTTAAAAAATACTGACTGGCAGGCAGGTGCCATGTCTGGGAACAGGGAGCGGGGAGCTTCACCTTTTTGTCTTGGCTTTTCTTTGGGCTATGGGGGGGCATCCATTTCCAGGGTTGGGGAGGAAATACCAAATGCATTGTTGTTCTGCTCAGTACATCTCACTTGTTTCTAATAAAGGAAGCAGCTGAACAAACCCTTCTGTCCTCCTGGTATTCCTGGTCAGCAGGTGGCAGTACAAGAGACGGAGTGCTGGGGCCTGGGCTATAGCCGGGACAGCAAGGCCCTCAAGCCCACAGCACCAGGCCAGCTTCCAAAGGCCTTCCTTTGGCAAGGCTGCCCTTCTCCAGGGCAAACTTGGTGTTGTCAAACCTTTCCCACCCGCCAAAGAGGAGCTGGTTTTGACCCAGGTTCACTCGCAAGTTAGAGCAGCAGCCAGGCTTTCACCCAGCACCCGAGCACCTCAGCACAGGGGCTGGCCCGGCTTCCCCACATAGGCGCAGAGCAGCCCCCTCAGTCCAGGTCAGCAGTGGCTCCTCAGTGGGGATGCAGGCACTGCGCCTTCCCACTGTGCCCAGGTGCCACGTCCCTCCTCCTGTGCCACTGGCTGGGTAGTCCAAGGGTACATTTTAACATGGCAAGTTGCTGGGCCCCGGTAGCTGTGTTGAAGACTTCCCATTCCCCCTGTTCTTATCCTCCGGAACTTATCCATTCTCTGACCCCCTGATTTCAGATTCATGGCTGGTGCCTCCAAGCCCCTTTCCAGGGAAGCTGGGAGGACACGGCCTGCCTGACCCGTCTTAGGCCCCCCAACCCTCCTACCCCAAACCAAGTCACTTGGGCCCTTGTGGCTTATGTCTTCTTCCCTGCCCTTAGCTTTGGGCTGAGAGAACACAGCCCTATGTGTGGTTTCTATCCATGGGCCTCCGGGGTTAAAAGCTGTGATTTCTGCCTCGCTTCCGCCTCCCAGTTCACGTCCTTAAAGACTCTTGCCCTTGCAAGGCAGTCTTCCCATCACTGGGCCCTCATCCTAGCCTTCGGCCCTTCCTCTTGGTACCAGATACCAAACCAGAGAAGCCAAGCAGGATGGGGACTCAGCCCTGGGTCTGGGGCTCACCTGACCCAGACCCCCCAACCAGACCTTGGCCAGAGCTGGCTCTGCAGGGGTCAGGCAACACTAACGGCTCTTCTTCGTTTGCTGACACTGGACTTCGCCTCCCACCCTGGGGCTATAGTTTGGCAGCCTGACCCTCCTGACAGCCCTGAGTGCTAGGTGCCTGGACTGCGTGGCCCAGCCCATTCCTTCTGGGCCCTTTTGATGCTGATTATTCTCTTTCAGACACACACGTTCATGAGACCCAAAAGCCATTCCCAGCATGTGCCACTTTCCACATTGGTTCTTGGAGTTGCTGGAAGGTGGAGTCTGCCCCAGCCCTGTGTTTTAGTTTCTCTGGGGCTTGGGCCAATTCAAGGCCTATCCCAGCCCAGTTCCAGGCCACCCTCTGGGGACAGGACTAATGTCAAGTGCTGCCCTTGTCCAGTGTCGGCACTGTCTGGCGGAACCTAAAACTCCAGGCCTCCACATTGTCACCCTGCTGTCAGTGTGGATGAAGGATTTTCTCCAGATTCTGTCATCTGGTGTCCAGTGCACTCTCCCAGCGTTTCCACAGAGGCCTATAGCATTTCTATAATGAAGCGTTTCCAGCCTTCATGTAAAAGGCTGGCCGGCTGGGGGAAAGGAAGCCCATGTCCTTGGGATTTGCCCTACTGAGCAGACAGGCCTTGAACACAGCTAAGCCTGGAGAGTGGCAGTTTGTCTGAGGGTCCCTCAGACTCCTGTCCCTTCCTCATTCAAGGTATCTTTGTGTGTGTGTGTGTGTGTGTGTGTGTGTGTGTGTGTGTGTGTGTGTGTGTGTTGGGGGGGTGCTGACCTTGTGGACTGGCATCCTCAGACAGTCTTGTGATACAGCAACTTTAAGCCAGGAGCAGGGGTCGGGCTATTTTGAGCTGTGGCATCTCCTGTAGCTACCCTCTGGCTGTCTTAGACAAGTCTACACCCTGCTAAGGAAGAGGCCCAAGGGACTCATCCAGCCCTGTCCCTCCTCATGGGCCTGTGGGGGTGGCAGCGTAGAGGTGCTCAGGGAGTGCTCAGAGTAAAATAAACGTGCTTCTTTATTTTTTTAAACTAGATAGCCTCCTTTTACTGTCTTTTCCAGGGCTCTTCTATGACACAGTTACAAACCTACTGCCAGGCCAGGCAATGTCTCATGCCTGTAAATCCCAGCACTTTGGGAGGCCGGGGCAGGAGGATCACTTGATGTCAGGAGCTCGAGACTAGCCTGGGCAACATAGGGAGATCCCCGTCTCTGCATAAAATTTTAAAATTAGCCAAGTGTGGTGGCCTGCGCCTGTAGTCCCAGCTACTCAGAAGGCTGAGATGGGAGGATCGCTTGAGCCTGGGAGTTCACGGCTGCAGTGAGCCGTGATTGCAACACTGCACACCAGCCTGGGTGACAGAGCAAGACACTGTCTCAAAAAATAAAAACCAGGCCGGGCGCGGTGGCTCAAGCCTGTAATCCCAGCATTTTGGGAGGCTGAGGCGGGTGGATCACGAGGTCAAGAGATCGAGACTACATCCTGGTCAACATGGTGAAACCCCGTCTCTACTAAAAATACAAAAAAATTAGCTGGGCATGGTGGCGCGTGCCTGTAATCCCAGCTGCTCGGGAGGCTGAGGCAGGAGAATTGCCTGAACCTGGGAGGCGGATGTTGCGGTGAGCCGAGATCGCGCCGTTGCACTCCAGCCTGGGTAACAAGAGTGAAACTCTGTCTCAAAAAAAAATAAAAAATAAAAAAATAAAAACCAAAACCTACTGCCAGGTTTCCCAGGACTTCATGCCTCAGCGCCCGCTTGAAGGGAACGGGGCTGGGCGCGGTGGCTCACACCTGTAATCCAAGCACTTTGGGGGCCAAGGTGGGTGGATCACCTGAGGTCGGGAGTTCAAGACCATCCTGACCAACATGGTGAAACCCCATCTTATTAAAAAAAAAAAAAAAAAGAAGAAGGGAAGGGGAGTGCAGGTTCTGGAGCTGAAGGGAGGAGTCCAGAAGGCCTGGGGCAAAGGAGGGCTTGGGGGCTGGCTAAGCCCAGGTTGGGGCCAAGTGGGGTACCTGCGCTCCTCTGGGGGAAGGAGGCTGGGATGGCCCACTGGAGGACAGAGAGGGACTGAGGGCCCACAGGTGTCCTGCCTCCATCTCCTGGCAGCAACAGGCTTGGCTCTTCATAAGTCACAATGAGGACAAGAGGAGCTGGGCCATCTCAGGGCCCACCGAAGGGCTGGGGCTCACTGAAGTCACACGAGCACCTGTCTATTCTTCAGGAGGGGCCCAGGCAGCCTTCAGCACCCAGGTGAGACCAGCGCCTGGTGAGTGGGCTGAGTGGGCCAAGTGGGCAGGCTGGGCGGCTGGTACTCCCACCACCTGACTCCAGAGGAGGAGAGGGCTCTGCAGGGGACATGGACTGGCACTCGTGGAACCCCAGGGCAGGTGAGCTGGGCCCTCAGGAGCGCTGGATGCGGATGTGGACGAAGAGCGTGGCTGGTGACAGTGAGGCCCCATCCTTGGAAAGCAGGTGTATGTGGCGGTACCCTGTGGGGAGGACAGCCAGGCCTCAGATCCTCTGCCCACCCTGGGGGTCTGGCCTAGCCCAGCCTGGTTCAGGGCAGGAAATTCGAGAACAAAGGTGAACAGGGTCTGCAGGGCCTGGACCCACATCCCTCTCCATCCCCACCAGCCTCCACCAACCTTGCTTGAGGCTGCTAAGAGGCAGTGTAAACTGGCCCACGAAGTCATTGGGGGAGGTGGCGTCATAATCTTCCACCACAAACCGGACCAGCGCCAGCTCCGGAGCCCGCAGCTGGAAGTGCAGGGTCTGCCCCCAGCGGGGGTTGAAGCCTAGGGCACAGGGGTGGCAGTCAGAGCCCAGGGGGCCCCACGACCCACCCTGTACCCCGCTTCTACCCATGGCCGCCCACCGTTGTTGAGCACATAGTCTGTCTCCTGCCGGGTGCAGTCTGCGGGCACCCCATGGATCTCAACGCGCACCAGGGGGTCCACGATGGAGTGTGGCTTCTCAGCGTTCAGCTTGGGCAGCTGCTGTGCAGTCAGCACCTGTGGGGTGAGGAAGGGAGTGGCTGGAGTCCACACCCACGTTGGCCATCCCCTCATGGGCCTCAAGCTCCGACCACCCCCACTCCCAACCTGTCCCCAACCTCCCTTGCCTTCCTCCACCTCACAAAGGGTCCAGAACCAGTCTGACCCCAGGCTGGGGCCCGGTCCAGCCTGCTGACCTGGATGCTGAGAGTGGTTCTGGGAGGTCCTGGGTACTCAGGGTCAAAGGTCGAGTCAGGTTGCCGAAGGCAGGCAGGTTTCAGGACGTAGCCGCACTGCCCGTTGACCAGGAAGCGTCCGGCATTGAGGTCCATCTCGTATCCTGGCGTCTGGAAGTTCAAGGCCACTGTGGACACAGCAGGATCAGAGAGGGGCTCGTAGCAGCCCTGTCCTCACTACTGTTTCAGGGACTGCATTTCTCTCTACAAAGGGCCTGGGGTCCCGCTGTCTGCTTAGTGCTCTCTGCCCCTACCTGACTTCAGGGGAGGGGGTCAAGGACCCAGCCCCCACTGTCACCTGTACCTCTGCCCTGGGATCCCTCAAGTCTGGGGTGGGAGGTGCTGAAAAATCCCCCACCCTTAGGGCCACGCTTGGGTCAGGGGTCTGAGGAGGCCTGGGGTTTCCAGCCTCACCCCCAGGAGATGATACAGCCCTCCGTTGGTGGGGCTCAGTGTCCCCCAGAGTCTGCCCTCATCAGTGTTGTTAGTGGGACTGCCAGGTGTGTGTGGGGGTGTGTGTGTCGGGGGATATGGGAGTGGAGGTTTTAATTTCTACCATCATAAAAATGCGAGACTTGTACACTGTCAAGAACAAACGAGCCTGATTTGCTTTTCCCACCTACATTGCTGGCAACTTTAAAAATAATCAACAAAATGCATGTTTCCACTGCCTGAAAGGCTGTGTGGGCCCCTGACTGCCAAGGCCTCTCCCACACTGCGGCACCCTGCCAGCTCCCGCTCCTGTGGCCCCAACTTACCCAGCTGACAGCCCGAGTTCCACATCTCCTGCGGGCTGTAGTTAGCCGAGTTCATCCGCAGCCCCAGCGGGTACACTCGGGTCAGCTGGCGGGTATTGTGCCTGACGAAGCTGTTCCCTGGGGCAGAGTTGAGGTGAGACTGTGACAGACCCCAGAGGTCCCTCACCCAAAGCCCAGGACTGGTAACCTCCAGGGAACAGAGGCCAAGGCCATCCCCAGCTTGCCCTGCCCCCGCTCCCCATTCTCCTCTGACCTACCGTGAGAGGGGAGCTCACTGAGGAGACGGTGGGGAACCCCTCCGGCCACACAGCCTGGCGCCACATCCCCAGCCCCCAACTCCCTGTTCCTGAAGAAGTTCACCGAATGTCTGCAGCCCTCCAGCTCCACTGGGGTTCCTGGAACTCCCCTCAGGTCACGCCCCCAGGCTTTCAACAACCTGTTCCTCCTGTCTGGAAACCCCTCCCCCTCTTCACCTGGCTGCTTCCTCTTCCTCCAGGTGATGTGTCCTCTCAGCATCACCTGCCCCAGCAACCCCTCCCCAATGTCGCGCCTGCTGCTGGGCTCCCCCAGGCCCCAGTCCCGCCTCACCCATCACCCTCTATGGCCGGCCCCACCATGGGGCTGTGAAGGCAGACAGCAGGCCCCCCGCAGCTTGCCACTCTCCCCTCCGTCCACCCTGGAAATGTGCCGGGCCCTCATTCCCTCCTCAGCCCCTCTCTGCAGTCCTCTTGACTTCTTTGGAGTTTTGCTCTTGTTGCCCAGTCTGGAGTGCAATGGTGTGATCTCAGCTCTCACCAAAACCTCTAACTCCAGGGTTCAAGCAATTCTCCTGCCTCAGCCTCTTGAGTAGCCAGGATTATAGGCTCACAACACCACACCCAGCTAATTTTTGCATTTTTAGTAGAGAATGGGTTTCTTCATGTTGGTCAGGCTGGTCTCAAACTCCCGACCTCAGGTGATCTGCCCGCCTTGGCATCCCAAAGTTAATTTTGTATTTTTAGTAGAGATGGGGTTTCTCCATGTGGTCAGGCTGGTCTTGATCCTGACTTCAGGTGATCCACCCATCTCGGCCTCCCAAAGTGCTGAGATTACGGGCGTGAGCCATTGTACCCGGCCTTGATTCTTTACTGTCCCCCAAAGCCCCCTCAACTCCTTTTCCAGACCCACTGCAGGGGGCGCCCCCAGCACCCTGTTGCCCCAGACACCCAGTGCCCCGGCTCCTACCTGCCTCCCGGATGAGTTTCTTGGCTTTGCGCTCGCTGAGAGAGCTGACCTGGCAGGGCTGGGGGGCGCCGGGGGCAGGGTACAGGGTCCGCAGGCGGGTGGCCTGGCAGTACACGGCCAGGGCCGACAGCTCCGGGGAGATCTGCTTGGCCTGGGAGATCAGACCAGCCTCATCAGGGCTCAGCCGGGCCCCACTCCCCTCACCTGTCCTCCCACCTTCCACCACTACCACTCCCCCACCACTACCACTCCCCCACCCCAGCCCACCAGCTCTCACCAGCCGCCTCTGCGCTGCAGCCTCTGCCTCCTCTTCTTCCTCCTCATCCTCCTCTTCCTCCTCCTCCTCCCGGTCCGACAGAGCCCGGCCATCCTCACTCCGAGCAGCCGGCAGCTTCTTCCCCTTCACCAGGACCCGGCCCTTCAGCTGCTGCGGGGGCCAACATGAAGGGTGAAGGGTTAGGCCTTCTTGCCCTTGGGGCGGTGGGCCAGTCAGTTATTCAACCACCACCATATGAGGGGCTGGTTAGGGGTGGGAGGCAGGAAAGGTGATACACAGATGAGAGATGTTTCCAATAGCAAAGAGTGGAGAACGGCCTAGGAGGCTACTGGGAAGGGAGGGATAGTTCCTAAGGTCCCTCAACACCAGAATATACGCAGCAGCCACTAAAATGCACGTGACAACTCAGGACTGAAAGGGAAGGGGCCCTCTTCAGAAAAGATCTTAGTGGAAGAAGCGAGGCTACAACCTGTAATCACAGGACCTTTATTCGGTACCATTTAAAAGAGAAGACAGTACACATACATACACAGGTAATGTGCGTGGGGAAATTCTCAAAGGACACGCAAGAAAGTTGGAGACAGTTCCTTCTTGTGAAAGAGAACAGGTCAGCGGAGGGGAGAAAGCACTTTCACCGCAGTCCCTGGTACAGCTGTTTTCTTTTACCATATGGGTGTGATTTTCACACTAATAACAGAAAGCAGTCTCACACTCACACACGAAAGTGAGTCAACCCTGCCCGAACGTTGGGGATTGGGAGTAGGAGGAGAGTTTTCTCAAGGAGCCTGGAAAGAATCAATGTCCTAAGAGGGCAGAGGACGAGGTCTGGGGTCTAGGGGAGAGCAGGAGGCCCCCTCTGGCCCGAGAGCTGGGGAAATGCATGAGACCACAGGAAGAGGCGGTGGCAGCTGAGCTGAATTCTAAGCAGGTGACGCTTGGCAAGTGTGGATGGCCAGGAAGGAACTTCCAGGTGGAGAAAGTGTCAACCCAGGCCTTGCAGGCGGGAATGGCAGAGCCTGTGGACTCTCCAGGCAGGGACACAGGGCCAGCAGGGCAGAACCAGGGCACGGAAGAGGGTGTGTGTGGGGGGCGTCTAGTGAAGAATGGAGAGCCAGAGGGCAGCAGAGGGACAAGACCAGGGGACGACAGATGAACGAAGAATGGAGAAAGGTTAAGGCAGCGGGAGGTGAGGGGTCTTGAGCCAGAGAGGTGGCGCGAGCAGGGGTGGGAGGTGGACCCCACCAGACCCTCCCTCCACCCAGGCTAGGGGCTACGGCATCACCTCTGGGGATGGCAGCTCCTCGGGATTCGGGGAGTCCAGCGCCTGAGTCACCAGCATATCCCCCAGGATGGTGCGGAGGTGGTGGGCCATGGCAGCCTGCTGCTCCAGCCCGCAGTGGTTCTCCAGGGATAGGATGACAGGGTAGGGGGACAGCTGGGGAGGGAAGTGCAGCTGCTCAGAGCCACTCTCCTCCCTCTGCCAGTACCTCCCAACACCTGGTTCCCAGACTCTTCGGGACAGGCAGGCAAAGGCAGGGCTCTGGAGAACCCAGGGAAGGGGTAGACTCTCCGGGAGGCTGAGGGAGGCTACAGGAATGATTTTTTTTTTTTTTTTTGAGATGCAGTATCACTCTGTCATCCAGGCCGGAGTGCAGTGGTGCAATCTCAGCTCACTGCAACCTCTGTCTCCCGGGTTCAAGTGATTCTCCCTGCCTCAGCCTCCTGAGTAGCTGGGATTATAGGCACCTGTCACCACCCCTGGCTAATTTTTTTATTTTTAGTAGAGATGGGGTTTCACCATGTTGGCCAGGCTGGTCTCACACTCCTGACCTCAGGTGATCCACCCACCTTGGC
>NW_022437141.1:317981-341079 GCF_009761245.1 Sapajus apella | reverse complement strand
TCAAGTGATTCTCCTGCCTCAGCCTCCCAAGTAGTTGGGATTACAAGCACCCACCACCATGGTCGGCTAATTTTTTGTATTTTTAGTAGAGATGGGGTTTCACCATATTGGCCAGGCTGGTCTCACACTCCTGACCTTGTGATCTGCCTGCCTCAGCCTCCCAAGGTGCTGGGATTATAGGCGTGAACCACCGTGCCCGGCTGATTTTTTAAAATTTAATTTAATTTTTTTTTGAGACGGAGTCTCACTCTGTCCCCAGGCTGGAGTGCAGTGGCACAATCTTGGCTCACTGAAACCTCCAGCTCCCCGGTTCGAGCTATTCTCTCGCTCTGTCACCAGGCTGAAGTGCCGTGGTGCAATCAGTCTCCCTGCATCCTCCAATCCTGGGCTCAAGTAATCCTCCCACCTCAGCCTCCTCAGCAACTCAGCCTACAGGCGAATGCCCCCACACTCAGCTAATTTTTATTTTTGTTGAGACAGGATGTCGTTATTTGCTCATTCCTGGCCTCAAGTGATGCTCAAGTCAGCCTCCCAGAGTGCTGGGAATACAGGTGTGAGCCACCGCACCTGCCCCAGGAATGCTCTTTACATGGGAATGACATTGACCGTGTCAGTTATGCTGAAAACCCTCCTCCCCTCATTTACTGATGGTAAGATTTGCACACTGTGACCGAAGTGGCAATGTTTATGTAGATGTCACTGTTGAGCTTCTCTTGCTGCTGATTTATTCTTTGGAAATCATGATTAAAGTGTCCTTCCCTCCCCCCAAGGTTTTCTTCTGGAAATGGTGATTTTAAGACATTTCCCAAATATGAGCATGCAAGCGTATTTCTCAAATACGAGGTGGCAGCTCATTCCTCTCAGTCCACCCTAGTGGCCACTTATCCCAGCAGCACCGAGTGAATGAATGATTCTCTGGGCAAGGGTTTCCTCTAGAAGGACTGAGGGCAGCTGGCATGTGGGTGCAGAATGGGGTCATTGGGAAGGCTCTGGGGCTGGGGCTGGGCATCCCAGGGGCTCACCGTGAAGGCGTGGTCGCGCACAGCTTGGATCACATCCCGGAAGAGAATCTTGGAGGTGAGGGTATGGCCATGGTAGATGATGGGCTCCCCTCCTGGCCCCTCCCAGCAGTCCAGCTCCACACAGCGGCATCCCTGGGCAAAGGCCCTGTGGATGGACAGATGGGTGGATGGGGAAGGTGTCACGTGAGTGCCACAGAGCAGGGCAGCAGGCAGACTTAACCAGGAAGGCCCCAGGAAGCCAGCCTCATGTCCCTCCCCAAGCGGGCTCCTGGCCACATTCACCCCCCACTACGGTACCTAACATAGGCCTCAGTGCTGCTGAGCCCCCCGATCTGGGAGTCGGTCAGATAGGTGTTGTGGGAGGAGGAGATGAAGTAGTGGGCGAGGGGCTGGTTCATGTCCTGGAACACACACGTGTGGCCGGGGTCCAGGGCAGCCCCCTCCGGCGACAACAGGTACATCATGAAGCCATCCAGTGTCATCAGCTCATGCTGCTTGGCTGCAGGGGTGGCAGGAGAGGGCATCAGGCCACATGGGGATCCCCCATGTCCAGCTTCAAATGCCCCCAAGGCCCACTCAGGAACAATGACTAGTCATTATTATCTATTGACTAGACTTCACGTAAGTCATGCCACTTAACCTCTGACCAGACCCTGGAACAAAGACACACGGTTGTGCCATTTTACAGATGTGGAAGCTGAGTCTGGAAGAGGCGAGGTAATCTGCCCGAGATGGTGCCCACAGCCAGCCCACAGCAGAACCCGCTGAGCTGGGAACACAGCCCTGTCAGGTGCCACGACCTGGCCGTGCTGCCCCCCACCTGTCTCGTTGAGCTCGTAGATCTGGATGAGCTGCTGGGCACGGGCCAGCGTGGCACCCTCCTCGCCCTGGTCCTCCAGGAACTCCAGCAGCTCGGGGGCACTCAGCACGCGGTCCTCGCCTGAGTATTGATGGAAGATGTCCTCCAGCTCGGGCCGCTTCAGCAGTCGCCGCAGGAACTCCTCGATCTCAGCCCCCTCCAGGCGCTCGTTTTTGGAGTGGTCACACTCCTGGAGAGCAGCGGGAGAAGCTCAGAGAAGGCGGACACTCCAGGAAACCTGGCCCCTTAGACCCATCTGTCATCTACCACATCTGAGGAGGCAACGTTCCCCATTGCACAGGTGGAAAGGCAGAGTAAGACTATGACTCCAGCTCACACAGCTGGGAAATTGCAGGGCGGGATTTTTTGGTTTGTTTTTGGTTTTTGGTTTGGTTGTTTTTGGTCTTCCTCTGTGACCCTGGCTGGAGCACCGTGGCATGATGGTAGCTCACTACAGCACCCCTCTTCAGCCTTCCAAATTGCTGGACAGCGGGGACCACAGATAGGCAGCCCTGCACCTGGCTGACTTTTGTATTTTTTGTAGAGATGGGGTCTTGCTATGTTGCCCAAGCTGATCTCAAACTCCTGGCTTTAAGCAATCCTCCCACCTAGACCTCCCAAAGTGCTAGGATGCAAGGGTGAGCCACTGAGCCTGGCCTACAGAGCTGGACTTTAAGGAAGGTCTCTCGGGCTCACTGTCTGCCCCTCTGGCACCAGGACCTACCCCAGGAATCAAGTTATGGGAGGAAAAATGGTGACCCTGGGCCAAGACAGGGCCCTCATACTCTTCCAGGTGGACATGTTACTATTCTGACACACACGCAGTCCCACCCAGGGCCACTGAGAACAAGTCAATGAGAATTCATGGAGCATCCCTGTGAAGCTGTGGCCAGGGGTCCAGCTGCCATGGGCTCTTCTTTTGGGGTCACAGGGGGGTCCCACAGTCCACATGCACACGGGTCTGCCATGTGCTCCAGCTAGACCCTCGCTGCTGAGCCCACTCTTGTGTGCCCCGTGCTCCCGTGCATGAGGTGTCCACCTGTGCCACAGTGGAGGGTCGCAGAGAAGGGTGCACATGTGTGTCTGTGCCCATGCATGCCCGCAGGCTGCCTCCTGACTTGTGCACCCACATGCAAAAGGTGCCCCACAGACTTGGGGAAATGAAAACAGCTTTGCAGCTCACTTTGGAGGGGTGGGAAGGTACGACCCCACCCCTGGGCTCTGAGGGTAAGGAAAGTTCTGGGTCCCGGCTCCCCACTCCCTTCCTGGCCCAGTGGCCTCAGGAGAGGCAAAAAGATAACTAAACCCAGATGTTGCCTTTGTGCAAGGAGAAGCTACTCTCTCCAAGAAAGCTGCAGGGTGGAGAGGGCAGGGGAGCTGATGACTTGGATGGCTGGGGGCAAGCAGAGGTCAGAGTGACGGCAGAGCCAGGGGCCGGGGTTCAGGGCAGAAGCCCACCTTGAAGAGGAGGTAGGCGTACATGTCATTCATGTCCACGTTGACCATTCTGAGCAGGCTCTTGATTTCCTTGAAGCTCATCTTGCTGTCCTGGTTGGAGTCAGCCCGGTGCAGGTAGGTGTGGATCCAGGTGTGGCTGCTCAGGAAATACCAGCAACACGCCGGGCTCTCACGCACCCAACCCCCACCCCCAGGTAACTGCCCGGTAAGTCACCCCCACCTGGGTCTGGGGGCTCCCGGAGCACAGTAGCAGTGTCTCCTCCGCAGGCCTGGGGCTCCCCAAAGAGAGGAGGCCCTGTCTCCACCCTCAGAAGGCCTCAGGCCTCCCTGAAGGAGGGGCCGCGCCACCCCTCCTGGTGGGAGCTCGGCCCGGCCAGGGCGCGTGTCCCCACCCTCAGTACCGAAAACCAAGGGCTCCGACCTAGACTGTGCGCCCTCGGGACAGGGCCCTGCCTTCCCCGGGCCTGGGGGCTCTCCAAGAATGGGGCCCTCCCTCCCAGCCCCGGCAGGATATTGGTCCAGCCGCTCGCGCTGGCTCATGGCGTCCAGGCGCGCGCGGAGCTTGGCCAGGCCGCGCACCCAGCGCTGCGCCTCTTCAGCCGTGGGCGCCGCCAGGTCCAGGTTCTTGCGACGGCCCTTGAAGGCGATGGTGAGGCAGCGCGCCGGCGCGAAGGCGCCCCCGAAGCGCCGCAGGCCCTCGGACTGGTGGCCCTCCCGGACGGCCTCGATGTGCTGCACGAAGACTGCGGGGAGGGCCGGTCAGGGCGACGGAGAACCGGGCCTGTCTCCGCCTCCCCACCCGCCCGGCGCCCCCCGGCGGCTCACAGATGTGCTGCGACGGCGCGCGCGGGATGCGCCGCTGGAACCACACGGTCAGGCCGTCCTCCTGCAGCCGGTACAGCCGCTCCTTCTGCCACGTGCGCGAGCGGATCTTGCGGAGCCGGGAACCCCGCAGCATGGCGCGCACGTCCTCGTCCTCGGTCAGGCCTGCCGGGGGCGGGAGGACCCGGGGCGTCAGGCCATTCCTGCCCGGAGGCTCCTCTGCCCTCCCCTAGGACCTGCTGCCCTGTCCCCAGCCTCTCCAAACCCAGGCCTTCGCCCCGCAGTGAGCTTCCTGCCCCTCACAGGCTTCCCCTCCTCCCCGATTGTAAGAAGCCTCCTGCACTGCGTTTGGCATTGGGGTTTGGGGCCCTAAGCGCCCCCCCAGCCCCCACCGGGATCCTATCTCCGTCCTTCCAAGCAGCGGCCCTGCAGTCCCTCAGCCTGGAGCTGCCCTCAGGTAGTGCCTGGGACTCAGGCCTCACTAAAGGTTGCCCTTTCTGGCCAGGCGCGGTGGCTCACGCCTGTAATCTCAGCACTTGGGAGGCCAAGGCGGGCGGATCACTTTGGGTCAGGAGTTCGAGACCAGCCTGGCCAACATGGTAAAACTCTGTCTCTACTAAAAATACAAAAATTAACTGGATGTGGTAGCACGAAGCTGTAATCTCAGCTACTCGGGAGGCAGAGGCAGGAGAATCGCTTGAACCTGAGAGGTGGAGGTTGCAGTAAGCCGAGATCATGCCACTGCACTCCAGCCTGGGTGACAGAGGAAGACTCCGTCTCAAAAAAGAAAAAAAAAAAAAAAAAACTTTGGGCGGCTGAGATAGGCAGATCATGAGGTCAGGAGTTCTAGACCAGACTGACCAACATGGTGAAACCCCGTCTCTACTAAAAATACAAAAATTAGCTGGGCGTGGTGGCGCATGCCTGTAATCCCAGCTACTCAGGAGGCTGAGGCAGGAGAATCGCTTGAACCCGGGAGGTGGAGGTTGCAGTCAGCCGAAATGGCACCACTGCACTCCAGCCAAAAAAATGCCTTTTCTGCCACTATCCCCCACCACATGGCTTCCAGCCTTCAAGTCCAGAATTTGCCTCCAACAGTCTTTTTCCTTGATTTGAAACCGCAGCTGTCAGGAAGGTCTCACCATCTAACCTAGATCTCTCTTCCTGCAACCCAAGCACCTTGGCTCTGCTTTCCCAAAGACAAGGAGGGCAGCAGAGCCCACCCTGGCTCCAAGATCACAGGCTGAGGTCTCCAGGATCAGCCCTGCCTGGCTGATCTCCAGGTGTCCTCTTTGTACCTGGTGGGGCCCTGCCAAAAGGAAGGTCTCCTGTGACATTTGGTGCTCCCTCTTGCCCAGCCAATGCCACCCACCACACGGCCCCTCAGCCCACATGCACTCTCCAGCCACAGTGTCCACCTTTCTTAATAAAAGCAAATGTTGGCCGGGCGCTGTGGCTCATGCCTGTAATCCCAGATACTCAAGAGGTCAAGATGGGAGGATCACTTGAAGCCAGGAACTGCAGAAGAGCCTGGGCAACAATCTGAGACCCTGTCTCTATAAAAATTTTAAAAATTGGCTGGGAGTGGTGGCTCATGCTTGTAATCCCAGCACTTTGGGAGACCAAGGTGGGCAGATCACTTGAGGACAACAGTTCAAGACCAGCATGGCCTACGTTGCGAAACCTCATCTCTACTAAAAATACAAAAAAATTAGCTGGGCATGGTGGCATGCGCCTGTAATCCCAGCTACTCCGGAGGCTGAGGCATGAGAATCACTTGAATCCAAGAGGTGGAGGTTGCAGTGAGCTGAGATTGTGCCACTGCACTCCAGCCTGGGCAACAGAGTGAGACTCTGTCTCTAAAAAATAAATAAATAAAAGCAAGTGTTTAGAAAGCACCTCCTGTGCGCAGGCCCTGCTCATATATTGACAGACAAGGAAACTGAGGCTCAGGGAAGCTTAAGTAACCTGCCAGAATCCCACAGTGGTTGAGGCTGCTCTGGGCTCTGGAGGCCAGCTCCAGCGCTTCTGCCCTTGGGCCCTGCATGCACAGCTCTTCTAGTGCTTCTAAATTCAGAAGTCTGGGGAGTAAGTCTCAACTCTGTCACTTCCCAGTTATTTAATACACAGCCCGGTGGCACTAAGCCTCATGTTCTCCATCCATAAAATGGAGACCACGATCATACCTGCCACAAAATGCAAAATGCAGGGGTTTCTGCAGCGTGACCGACACTGTGCCCTGGAGAGGTGCCACCCTCTCCTGGCTCTGGTCCCCTGAAACATGTGATGCCCAGCCCGGATGGTGTCACACCCTGCTCCACAATGCCTCAACGAGAGTCACAGCCAAAGATTTCTGAGCCAGAAGACAATAGAAGAGGTAGGAACTGGGTAAATAGGGAGTCCATGGCCTTTGGAGGTGGGGCGCAGCCAGGAGCAGATGAGGGCCCAGAGTGTCCAGAGAGCCGGAATCTAGATCTGTGTGCGAGGCCTCCAGATTTTCTAATGTTGGCAAGTAAATCAAATTGAGAAAAACAAAAACCAGTAGCCCCTATGTGGGTTGAAAGAAAATATGAGCCGGGCGATGTGGCTCACGCCTGTAATCCTAACACTTTGGGACGCTGAAGTGGGTGGATCACCTGAGGTCAGGAGTTCAAGACCAGCCTGGCCATCATGGGGAAACCTCATCTTAAAAAAAAAAAAAAAGAAAAGAAAAAGAAAGAAAGAAAATATGACAGTGGGCCTCTCTTCCTCCCTTTATTTTGACAAGCCCCTATACTGGGTTTGGCTTTGCCACCCCACGGCCCCTGCTTGCCCAGTTGCAAACTCTGACCTAAGGAATTGAGTCTGCATCTCTGGACCATCTCCTCTCACCCTCTCTTGGACCCTTTTTAGGATCCTTCTCCCTTCTCTTCTTCCTCCTGTCTGAGTCCTGGAAGGACCAGTTCAGATATCACCTCCTCTAGGAAGCTTTCCTTCATTTGTCTTCAAGTGGGAGTTTTCCCTCTCTGACCACTAACAGCACTTTTTGCTTTAATTAAAATAAATCACAAAACCCACCTATATATTTTAATAAACCTGAGGGCAGAATGAGGTCTTATCTCCTCATCACCGTGCTCATCCCAGAGCCAGGGTCCCAGCGAGTGTTTACTGAAGGGGCAGGCAGGTAGATGGGCAGATGGGGGACTAAGCGAATTCTACCCCCAGCCCTGCCCCGTCTGTCTGGAGTTCAGGGCAGAGGCCTCACAGGTCAGGGTTTCTCAACTTTTGCTGTGCATCAGAATCACCAGGGAGAGGCTGCAGACCCCACGGCCCAAGGCGTCTCACGCAGCTGCTGTGGGATGAAGCTGGTGTGGGATGAAGCTGCTGTGGGATGAAGCCTGGGCATCTGTATTTTTAAAACCTACTTTGACCATGACTGCAAATCAGGGTCTTGGGGGCATGAGGAGAAATCTGCCTCCTTAGGAGGCCATGACCTGTCTGGGGCCAGCCTGTGGTCCTAACAGCTCCAGAGGGTCCCTCAGGGTCTAGACTGTGGCCCTCTGAGTGAATGCCCACTCGGTGCCCCCTGGTCAGGAAGGGGAAAGTGGAACCCTCCTCTTTCCAGACAAAGATCTGAGCATACACAGCATGTGCCAGGCCAAGGGGCTCACCAGACCCCCCTACCCACCAGGTCCAGGCAGCCTCTAAATCGTCCCATCCTGAGCAATGACGGGGTGAGTGCAGAACGGTCAGGGGGCGCCTGCAGTGCTACTACGTTTGGGCACACCCTCCTACACCTACTGGGCCGGCCGTGGGAAAGGGGACTGCTTGTTGCCATGACAACCAGGCTCTGCAGCCAGGGGCCTCCTTTTCCCTACCCAGGCCAGCCCTCTGATGCCAAGCTCATGGGTGTGGGGGGGTGAGTGACTAAGGCAGGAAATGGAGGTGAGTCACCAGGGCCTGCTCTGTCCAGAGCCTTCTGCAAACAGGCCATCAACAAAGGCAGCCGGAACATGTGACTGGGCCCCCATTGGGGCAGGCTCCCAATGGAAGGGGCCCTAACTCCTAGCCCCTACCCTCAGCTCCCCAGGAACCTGTTCGGGGAAGGGGTGACATTCCAGGATGTCCCATACACTGGCACTGCCCCCCTACCACACACCTCGTGGAAAAGCCAAACAGAAGGAGGGTGCAGTCCCAGGCAGGGCCAGGCGCTGAGTCCCTCGGTGGGTGCCTCAGTTTCCCCACTGCTTGTGCTTCTGAACCCTGGAGAAGTGAGGGGACTGGGGTGTCCGGCAGTGGAGGGCAGGACCAACAGAGAGGTAAGGAGGCAAGGTCAGAGGGAGGGCAGGGCTGCAGCGAGGGCTGTGGCTCTCCAACAGCCACCCAGTAAACATTTATAGGTCCTGCCAGGCCCAAACCCACAGATGTCCCCTTGACCTCATTCCTACCTGCTCTGAGCAGGTGCACAAGCCGCCCGCCTCCTACTGTTCCCGTGGGTTTTCTATCTACTTGAACCATCTCTGGCTTAATCCTGCAGCTGCTGGGCCAGTGATTGAGTGAGTGGAGACAATCACAAATTAACAGCAGTAAAAATGAGGGAAAACAAGGTTCACAAAGTGGAAGCAACCCGAGTGTTCATCAACAGATGGGCGCCTATAACCCCAGAACTTTGGAAGGCTGTGGCGGGCAGATCATTTGAGGTCAGGAGTTTGAGACCTGCCTGACCAACATGGTGAAACCCCGTCTCTACTAAAAATACAAAAAATTAGCCAGGTATGGTGGCGCACATCTGTAATCTCAGCTACTAGGGAGACTGAGGCAGGGGAATCATTTGAACCCAGAAGGCAGAGGTTGCAATGAGCTGAGATTGCACCACTATACTTCAACCTGGGCAACAGGGCGAGACTCTGTCTCTAACAAAACAAAACAAAACAAAAAAACAGATAAGACAGATGAGTGTATAAGCAATATATGGTTTATCAATATAGTGGAGTAGTATTCAGCCATGTAAAGGAGTGAAATCTGACGCATTCTACAATATGATGAATTTTGAAAACATCACGCCACGTAAAAGAAGCCAGACCCCAAACGACAAATACGATGTGATTCTACCCATTTGAGGTCCCCAGAGCAGGCAAACTCATAGCAACAGAAAGTAGCTGAGAGGTTATCAGGGGCTGGAATGGGGAGGTAATGGGGAGTCACTGCTGGATGGTTAGTTTCTGTTCGGATGATGAAAACGTTTTGGAAATAGGTCACAGTAATGGTTGCATAAAAGTGTGAATGTAATTAATGCCAATGAATTAACCACTTAAACATGGTTACAATGGCCAAGTTTGTTGTATGTATTTTACCGTAATTTTTCTTTCTTTTGAGACGGCGTCTCGTTCTGTTGCCCAGGCTGGAGTGCAGTGGCACGATCTCAGCTCATTGCAACCCCCACCTCCCAGATTCAAGGGATTTCTGGCTAATTTTTGTATTTTTAGTAGAGACGGGGTTTCATCATGTTGGCCAGCCTGGCCTCGAACTCCTGACCTCAAGTGATCCGCTCGCCTCGGCCTCCCAAAGTGCTGGTATTACAAGAGTGAGGCACGGCACCCAGCCTATTTTACCATGATTTTTAAAGTTTAATGATGTAATATGCTGGAAACTATTGTATACTTTTTTTTTTTTTTTGAGACAGGGTCTCCTTCCGTAGCCAGGCTTGAGTGCAATGGCGCAATAATGGCTCACTGCAGCAGCCTCAAACTCCAGGGCTCAAGTAATCTACCTGCCTCAGCCTCCTGAGGAACTGGGACTACAGACTTGCGCCACGACACCTGAATAATTTTTAAATTTTTCTTGTAGAGTTGGGGTCTCACTATGATGCCTAGGCTGGTCTCAAACTCCTGGCCTCAAGCAAGTCAACCACCTCTGCCTCCCAAAGTGCTCCCCACTGTGTACTTTCCATTTTTTATTTCATTATCATTATTTTTAAGTAATTTAGTCTCCATAGGGACTGTCAATTGCCAATGCCAACTATATTTCAAGTAGTCATGGCGGGGTATTGGGAAAAGTTTTCAATTAGCGATAATTGCACCTCAGATAAACCTCATTGGCTACAATATTGCCACTGTGCAAAGTTCCCACTGTGTACGTTCAATGGATAAATTATATGGTCAGTGAATTAACATCTCAAAAATGGTGTTGAAGAGGCACACAGCTGGGCTGGGCGCAGTGGCTCATGCCTGTAATCCCAGCACTTTGGGAAGCTGAGGTGGGCGGATCACTTAAGGTCAGGAGTTCGAGACCAGCCTGGCCAACACAGCAAAACCCCGTCTCTACTAAAAATACAAAAATTATCTGGCTGTGGTCGTGCGTGCCTGTAGTCCCAGCTACTCAGAAGACTGAGGCAGGAGAATCGCTTGAATCCAGGAGGCGGAGGTTGCAGTGAGCTGAGATCACGCCACTGCACTTCAGCTTGGGCGACACAGCGAGACTTCGTCTCAAAAAAAAAAAAGGACACACAGCCAGGTTGGCACCCAGTGGAGCTGAAATGTTGTGGAAGTTGGGGGAGTCTGACCCCAAAGGGCTGTATAATGGGTACTAGCACATGGTGCCCAGTAAACAATCACAAAGAGGGAAACTGAGGCAGGGCTCTGGGGAAGTGAGTCAGTGCCCCAGGTAGGAAGAGGCACCCACGTGTTCAGATCCATCTGTCCCTTCAGTCCCATGACCTCCAGCTGGGACCTTCCGCTGACCAGGACAGCCAGCAGCATCTCCCACCCAATGCAGTGTTGACAGATGAGACTCAGACGCCTTCCCCAGTTGCCTGCTTATCTCAGCCTCCAGAGAGGGGGCAGGCATGATGAGGAAAGGGCAAGCCCAGTGTCTCAGCCTCCACCTGCAGCCCGGGCAGTTTGGGGCGTGTATGGTCTGGGGCCTGAGCAGTTCTGTGAGGGTAGCCAAGACCAAGGACCAGAAACCACCATGTCAGAGCCAGAAGGGGCCCCAAATCCCACCCTTTTCACAGGCACCACTGAGCTCAGACAGGGCAAGCCCCGCGTGCTGAAAACAGTGCAGGCCACCCCAGGCAGGGACAGGCACAGAGGCTGCGCGGAGGAGACAGGCGCCAGGGCAGCTGAGGGGAGGGCGGGAGAGTTCCATCCAGGCGTGTCCCTGAGGGGTGGCACGAAGGGCAGGGTGTGTGGGGGGTGGTGCAGAGACCAGGAGTGTGTGTCAGTGTCTGTGAGTGTGAGTGAACGTGAGTGTGTCGGCGTGTGTGAGTGCATGTGTGTGTGTGTGAACAGGGTTCATGGGTGGAGAGCGAGGAAGGTGGGTCAGCCGTGGGGAGGCAGGCGGCTCCCACTTGGGAGGTACGCACAGGGCTCCGCAGGAATGCGAGTCATGCAGGGAACTGCCACAGCCAGCTGCTGTGGCCAAGGCCGAGCAGAGAGCAGAGAGTGTTTCCAGGTGGCCGGGGCTGTGAGGCCCTGGGAGAGGACACATGATGGTGAGGGCTCCCAAAGACGCTCCCACCTAGCTAATCCTTCAGCCCCCTTCACACCTCAAGCACCAAGCATGTCCCCTGTGTCCCAGCTGGCTGCCACACCCAGGGCTAGAGCCTGGTGGGGGCTCAGCGCCAGAGTCCAGAACATTCCTTGGAGAATCAACAAAGTCAGGAAAGGCAGGCGGTGCCTTCCTTGGCCCTGGGCCAGACACAGTGATGGGGGGGTGGCAGCACCCTTTTCTGTGGGGCCAGAACAGGCATGAAGCCTGATTGGGTGCAGAAGTCGGGGTGGGGAACAGGGAGAGATGTGAGGGGGGACGGCAGGCCCTGGCAGAGCCAGCCCTCCAGTCCCACCAAGCAAGCCCCTGCTGAGCCTGGAGGGCCGCCCGCTCTCCCGCCACCCAGACCAGGAGCCTGCCAGGGCTTGGGGTTGTTCTGAGGACCCTCACCTGCCCAGCCACCCACAGCGGTCCCACTCACCCTGTGGGAGGCATCCCAGGCAGGCCATGGGGCGAGCCCTCTCGCCGGGGGCACTTGGTAGTGTGTGCAGGCCGGGAGGGAAGTGGGCAGGATTCTGCCCACTCAGCGCTCTGCCCAGGGGGAGGATGAGGGGCAAGGGGTGGAGCATCAGGGAACAGGCACACACTGGGCTCTGGGGACAGAGGACTGCCAGAGAAAATCCAGGACGCCCGTTAAACGTGAATTTCAGATAAACAAAAGATAATTTTTTAGTGTAAATACATTCCAAATTACGAGTTTAGCTGAAATCCAAACTTAACTGGGTGTTCCGTATTTTATTTGGCCGTCCTATTAGGACACTCCTGGGGGCTGGCAGGGCCCCGTGGGAGAGAAGTGGCCAGCAGGCCCCCTGCAGGTATCATCTTCTCCATCGGTCACCGTGTGACAAGCAGACCGTGGGCCACACTGCCTGGGTTCAAATTTTGTCTCAGCTACTTCCCGGCTTGGAACCCTAGGCAAGTTACCAAACCTCTCTGAACCTGTTTCCTCCTTTGTAACAGAAGGCTGCTGGTACCACCCATCTCACAGTACTGTGAGCATTAAATGAGATAATATTCGAAAAGTGCCTGGGACAGTTACAAAGTGGTTAATTAATATTCACAAGGCTAGTCAAGAATAGTGGCTTACACCTGTAATCCCAGCACTTTGGGAAGCCAAGGGAGGAGGATCCTTTGAGCCCAGGAGTTCAAGACCAACCTGGGAAACACAGTGAGACCCCAACTCTACGAAAAATAAAAATAAAATTAGTTGGGCGTGGTGGTACATGCCTGTAGTCCCAGCTACTTGGGAGACTGAGGTGGGAGGATCCCTTGAGCTCAGGAATTGGAGGTTGCAGTGAGCCATGATTGTGCCACTGCACTCCAGCCTGGGCGAGAGAGTAAGACCCTGTGTCATAAACAACAATAAAAAGTATTCACTGGGAGCTGCCACTAGGTAGGCATGTGGTCTTGGCGGGGACTTCACCCTCCACCTGGAGCTTCCCATCTGTAATGTGCCGTGAGGACAGCACCTCCCGCACGGGGACGTCTGAGGATTGGGCGGGATCAGGTCTGATGCAAGCTCAGCACAGAGCCTCACGCATGGCAGGTGCTCGCTGGACTACGCTCCTCTCTCTTCATGAATCCCTGCAAGTCAGCAGCCCAGCCCGGGAGTGGGTCCCCGGGGGCACAAAGGACTCCGACTCACCATGGGGGTGTTTCCTTCCTCCTCCCTCCACTCATCTGGGTCTCCCTAGTGTGGCTCTAAAGGCCTTTTCCGTCCTTGGGCCCCTCTGAGCCACTCCCTGCCCTAGTCCCTCCACCTGATTTGACATAAAATCTATTCTCTGTTAGACTAAGGGGTGTGGTGACAGCAGGGGCAGGGCGAGGCCAGGGAGGCTACCTGGGTGACAGGCCTAGGCCTTGGCCCCTGATGGCCCGAGGGGCTGGGCCCCAAGACTGGGTTTCCTTCTCCACCCTGTCCCTGGGCTTTCTGTGACCTGGGGAAGGGACATTCCCCACAGACTCGGACTCAACATTCCTCTCTCTGCAGTCACTCAGCAAGACAGTGCAGTGATGGGGAATGAGGGTGGCAGAGATGACGTTCTGATACTTACATAGCTCCCGACAGTGTCACCTTGGTGAGGTGCCCAGAGCTCTCGTGCAGCCTCACTCAGCTGATGAGTGCCGAGGCCGGGCTCAGCTGTAATGATTTGTCTGCATGTGACTCTGCCTACTGAATTGTGCGCTCCCCTAGGGCAAAGCTCTGTGCTACTCATCTCTGCAGCCCCAGCCCCTTGGCACAGTGCCCTGGCCCACTGATGGCGCTCAGCAAATGTGTGGAATGAAGAAGTCGACGGGCACCGGGCTCCCCTCAGCCCTTCTGTGTCACTGAGGACCCTGCAGGGGCTGGGTCCCAGGGCTGCCCTCAGCCATCCCAGTGATAGCTCACCCCACCACGGCCACCTGCCGCTCCCCAAACCACACCACTTCTTAGCCCAGAGAATGACACCTGCCAATCACAGAGTCCAGCCCAATGTATCTCCTCGGAGCTCTGGAGTCCATCCTGAGGGTCTCCCAAGCCTGGTCCCCACCCCTTGCCCAACTAACTCCTCAGCCTCCCTCCTTCAGTCTCCCCGTTTCTCCCCTGCCTTCATCCAACCTGCCCCCCACTCTCCACACTCACCCCTGCCCAAGCCCTTCCTGGGGCTCCTGATGCCTTCCAGATAAAGTCCATGACTCTCCAGGGAGGGCCTGGAGGAGCTCCCCACACCCCCAGCCTCTCCCCTCTCCCATTCTGGTCTTCCTCAGCTGGGGCCAGCCAGGGCCCTCACTGGCTCCCTATCCCCTCATGTGCTGCCCCCTGTCCCCGGTCCCCAGGGTCCTGTTCCTTTGTTTCATTGTCTGACCTCCCTGCTGGAACCTTGGCTATCTAAGGGCAGGAGCCCCAGGGCAGAGCATACCATAGGCACTCCACAAGTGCTTGTAACATTCGATGGGCACTGCTTAAGTGCTTGTCCAATGCATGCGTGGTTGAATGGATGGCAAGGCAGAGACGGTGTCTTATGTCTCAATAAGCAGAGTGCCAGGCACAGCGCCCAGACATAGCGCTCAGGTGGAATGAGTGAGGGCAACAAGAAGGCAAAACTGGCAATCAGGAACCCTGAATTCTGCCCCAAGTTTCACACGGGGTGCCTGGCAGCCTTGTCCTTTTGCTCTGGAGCTCCACACCTGGCCTCTCCATCACTGACTAGCAACAGCAGCTCCAACGCAGCACCTCAGTGGGGAGGTCCTTTACTTGCCAGACAACACTCTCACAAGCGCCCCTCATTCAAGCCCTCTACCACCCTGTGGGTCCCACTTTGCCTGGACTCAGAGAGGGTCCCAGGGGCCACGTGGTGGAGCACTGCTAGGATGCTACTCACACTGTGCCCTTTGTTGGCTGTGTGGTCACAGTCAAATTCCTTGCCGTCTCTGAGTCAGTTTCCTCACCTGTGAAATAGGGATTCACCCTCCTTCTCTCAGGAAGTCGAGGAAGATTGCAAGACACCACCTGTGTAACCCACCCAGCGCCAGCTGCCCCTGTGACGTTCCAGTGAGCCAGTTACATTCCTTCTGCACGATTGACTTCCCCAATTTTGAGATGAGAGCCTTGGCTTTCGGACTTTCTCACTGGTTAGACCAGTCCTGCCAGGGCAGTGTGGCTGTGGCCGCCCCTGTGGGGCCGCGGGTTGGAGGGCTGCTGGAGAGGCCAGCCTCTTCCGCGGAGGCCAGCCGCAAACTCGCATCCTTCCTAAGGGCCGCAAGACCCCAAGCCGCCCTGGCAGACCCTAGATACTGCTGGGTAGGCGGGCGAGGGCCACCCCAAGCCCCCCTCTCCCACTATCCCTGGGGACCCCTATCAGCGGGTGACCGAATTCGCCCTCCAGACGCCCCACGAGCGCCCCCTGGTGGGAAGCAAAGACAATCCTGGGCGCCGGGCTCTCCGGGACCCTTGGGTGATCCCAGGTGCGACGCCCGGCTGGACGGCGCCGGCCCTCCGCCCCTCACCATAGCCTCCCAGCCCCGTGCAGCCTGGGGAGTCCACGAACGGCTCCCTGGAGCGCCCCAGACCTTGCCCCTGGGAACAGTCCGCGCCCACCCCGCAGCCCCCTGCCCATCACTGACCCATCTTCTTCAGCGCCCGCAGCCCGGGCCTCTTGGTGCCGCCATCGGAGGGAGTCGGCGGGGACTGGAGTGCGACCGGCGCCGCGACTTGGGCTGCGACCTGGGCGGCCACCGGGGGCTCCTCTGGCGGGCGGCGGCAGCGCCTCCAGCGGCCGCACAGCATGGCTCGGCGAGAGGCCGGGGCCGGGCCCGGGGTCTGCGCGCGGGGACAGGGCAGCAGGGCGCCGCTCCGGCCCGGCCCCGGCTCTGAGCGCCTCGGCGAGCGAAGAAACTTAGCAGCGCGGGAGGGAGTCGGAGGCGGCGGCGGCGGGAGGGGGGGGCGGGGCCGGAGAGGGGCGGGGCCGGAGAGGCGGGGCCAGGGGCGGGGGCGGGGCCAGGCTGTGGCCTGGACACGAGGAGCCTCAGCGCTCGCCCCCGCCCTTGAGTCCGCCTCCCCTTAGTCTGAGCAAACCTCTGATCTCTGTCGCGGCGGTGACCAGAGCCCCCATGCTGCGGAGCTGAGGGTGGGAGCCGGCACCGGGAGCGAGGGCCGTCCTCTGGCACAGACACCCTCTCCTTCCCGGGGATCCTGACTCGAGGCGGACACAGGACCCCCTCCTTCTTCCCTTCCGCGTCCCGGTTGCGCCGTAGGCGAGCCAGAACCTAGGAAGGGACCCAGGGCCGGGAGCGACCGCAGAATCCCGAGAGCTGAGCCGCGCGTAGCAGCGCGAACCCGAAGGGATGGGCGTGTGGGTGGGGGAGGTTGACAGTGACGTCATAGGATTACCCTCCCTGTGCCAGGCCAGGTGCTGCCCCCTCCGAGAGCCACAGTTTCGGAGCTGACAGACCACGGGATCCTGAGACGGAGCCGCGCCTGGAGTCTTCAGCAACTAGCTCTGGGTTCGAGGCTTGGACAGGCCGGCACCCCAGCCCAGCTCCCGCGGTGTAGTTGTCCGCGACGTCAACCTGTGGATGGGCATCCGCGTGCAGGTTCTGGTGGCCGAGTGGGGTGTGCACTTAACTATTTATATGCACGGACCAGAGTGCCTGCTCGAAGTGGGGGACGTCCAGGTGGCAGCGTTTCTGCAGCCAGTGGCCTGGGTCCGGCAGAGAGATGGGCGCACACCGCCACTCGGTGGCGGCTAGCGGGGTGGCACCACAGAGATGCTAGTGCTCAGGGCCTGGATTTGCCACCTACTTGCCCCGGCTCTACCCCATCCTCAGATCTCCCAGGCCCAGAGATTCTGCACACCGGCTTGGGTCCCTACGCCACTCTGGGGTCCTGAATTTTCTTCCTGGTTATCATCTTCGCCTTTCCATTCCTTCCTCCAGGAATAACCTTCCTTATTCTCCTGGTTTACTCTTTTTTTGTTGTTGTTGGATAGGCTAAGTCTACATTTCTTTTAATTGTTATGGATACTTAATAGTTGCAGAGAATTACGGAGATGCATGTGATATTTTGATACAGGTATAAAATGTGTAATGATCAAGGTAATTGAGTTATCCATCACCTCAAGCATTTATCATTTCTTTGTATTAGGAACATTCCAATTCCACTTTTAGTTATTTTTATTTATTTGTTTGTTTGTTTATTTAATAGAGACAAGGTCTCATTACTTGGTTGCCCCGGGTGGAGTGCAGTGATACAATCATAGTTCACAGTCTCAAACTCTTGGTCTCACAGCAATTCTCTTGCTTTGGCCTCCCAAAATGTTGGGACTACAGGCCTGAGCCACCACGTCCCACCCAGCTATTTTTAAATATACAATAAATTGGCCGGGTGCAGTGGCTCATGCCTATAATCCCAGCAAAGACTTTGAGAGGCAGAGGTAGGATGATCACTTGAGGCCACGTGTTGAAGACCAGCCTGGGCAACATAATGAGACCTAAATTTTGCCTCTACAAAAATTGTTTTTTAAATAATTAGTTTAAAGATACAATAAATTATTGGTAACTATAATTGCTGTATTGTGCTACAGAATACTGGATCTCATTCATTCTAATTGTTTTTGTACATTCCCCGCCCCCACTCGCCCCCAGTACCCGTCCCAGCCTCTAGCCATCATTCTGCAGTCTCCATTTTGCTTACTCTTTCTCTCTTTTCTTTCTTTCTTTTTTTTTTTTCTTGAGACGGAGTCTCGCTGTCGCCCAGGCTGGAGTGCAATGGCGCCATCTCCGCTCACTGCAACCTCCGCCTCTTGGGTTCAAGCTATTCTCTTGCCTCAGCCTCCTAAGTAGCTAGGATTACAGGTGCGCGCCACCATTCCCGGCTAATTTTTGCTTTTTTAGTAGAGACGTGTTTTCGCCATGTTGGTCAGGCTGGTTTTGAACTCCTGACCTCGTGATCCACCTGCCTCTGCCTCCCAAAGTGCTGGGATTACAGGCGTGAGCTACCGCGCCCGGCCCTAATTTTGTATTTTTAATAGAGACGGGGTTTCTCCATGCTGGTCAGGCTGGTCTCAAACTCTCGATCTCAGGTGATCCGCCCGCCTTGGCCTCCCAAAGTGCTGGGATTACAGACGTGAGCCACCGCGCCCGGCCATCCTCCAAAACTCAGCTGTGATGTCCCTCCTCCAGAACGCCTGACCACAGGACTTGACCCTTTTTATCCCCAGTGCCTAAGTGTCTAAAGAGCTGAGTGAGTTGCCTCGGATAGGCCAGGCCCGCGTATCAGCGAACAGATGCGGATATCCACCAGGGGGCGCTAGAACGCCACGACCTTTCACTGTGTGCACCAGTGTGGGGCTGCCGCTTGCCTTTGCCATCCCAGGCTGGGAAGTTCGACTCGTGGATTAAGCCCCGCCTGATTGGGTGAGGCTCTGAGAAACTATTTGCATAACCTTGAAAGGGCCGCGCTGAATGGTTGAGGTAGATAAGCCAAATGTGAAACATGCTCTTATTGGCTTAAATTTTCCCCCTCGCTCTGCGTCGCCATCCCGGCCCTGCCGAACCCTCGGGTCAGTAGGAAGCCGCGGAGTGGTGGCAAGAGAGGACCCAGGTGTCCCGGCAATGGGCGCCGCGGGGCGCGGGCTGGGCCGGGTGGGAGACTGTTCGCCCCGCCCTGACTCCTCCTCTCTTGCTCCTCTGCCTGTCCAGGAGTTGGAGATGTGCACTTAGAGGCGCATCTGGGGGCGGACACATCTGGCACTGCGGCCCCTGCCACCTGCCTCTCCACCCACCGAGGCCCTGGCGACCCTGGCCCCACCACACTGCCTTGAGGTAGGAAAAGGAGTCTCCTCAACCACAACTTCTGACCTCCCAGGGTGTCTCTCTCAGGCCTCTGAAGAGCTTAATTTGCCTCTCTGGGAAGTGGATTCTTGGCTTATGGTGCGTGGGGACGGGGGTGGGGGTGGGCTGGAGACCCTTTCATACGAAGGCTGCTTCTTGCAGAGTCGCTCCAAAGTAGGGCCCCAGGGCTTGCAGCAGCATGGGCACCGAGAACAAAAGCCCAGAGCCTGACTGCCAGAAACAGTTCCAGGCTGCAGTGAGTGTCATCCAGAACCTGCCTAAGAACGGTGAGGCTGTGGGGACTCGCATTTGGGAGTTCAGGATGGCTGGGGTCTGACTCTGAAGAAAGAATGGTCCCGATCTCTGCAGTTTTTGCAGACAAGTCCCTGCCTGGGCTGTCCTGGGGGTCCCCTCCGCTTCCTGTCCCAGTCCAGATGCCCTGGGTGGGACCCGTCCCCACCTTTGCTCTTTCCAAGTGGGGTTATCCTGCCCCTCTGCCCCTCAGAGCTGGGAGTGATGCTCTGCCCTGGCTTCCCAACTCTCTGCTCAGGTTCTTACCGCCCCTCCTACGAAGAGATGCTGCGATTCTACAGCTACTACAAGCAGGCCACCATGGGGCCCTGCCTGGTCCCCCGGCCTGGGTTCTGGGACCCCATTGGACGATATAAGTGGTGAGCTCCCCGCTGGCTGGGCAAACAAGCCTCAGCTGTCAAGCAGCCCTCTCACAGCCCTCTGTCCCCAGGGACGCCTGGAACAGTCTAGGCAAGATGAGCAGGGAAGAGGCCATGTCTGCCTACATCACTGAAATGAAATTGGTGGCACAGAAGGTAGGGGCTGCAGGTTCTCTGTCCCCAGGTTCCCAGCCAGGTGGCCTGCCCCTCACCCTCCCAGTTCCGACCCCTGTTACACTTCCTACACCTGGACCCCACCAAGGGAATCACCACCTTCATGTTACCTCCTGCCCTGCCTGTCTTTGGCCCCTGACTGGGCGCAGGGTGGAGGTGTGTGACAGGGCAGGACCAGGGCGGAGGGGACAGAAGGCCACTCCCTCCCCAACAGAACCCCTCCCTCACAGGTGATCGACACAGTGCCCCTGGGTGAGGTGGCAGAGGACATGTTTGGTTACTTCGAGCCCCTGTACCAGGTGATCCCTGACATGCCGAGGCCCCCAGAGACCTTCCTGAGAAGGGTCACAGGTCAGACTCCCAGGCTGGGAGCTCCGAAAGTGCTGAGTGAACCGTCTTAGGTCTAGGCTCAGGTGGGCTGGGGGCAGAGGGGACTCCCAGCAACATCCCTGTCAGGACCCCCATGCCCCCAAGAGGTAGCCCTCAGGCAGCATCAAGGCTCATGCAGAGTAGGGGCTTGATCTCACTGGGCGGGGCCAGCCTCTCCCCTGCCCCACATCTGGGTGCTGTGTCTTGGCAGGTTGGAAAGAGCAGGCTGTGAATGGAGATGCTGGGGCCGTTTCAGAGTCTCCCTGCCTCCCCAAGGAACTGGCACCCCCAAGCCCAGGTTAGTGCTTGGGCAGGAGGGATGGACCAAACCCAGGCTGGGGGAGGGCTGGAGGGGAGAAAGCTGGATGCCATGCTGTGCCCTCCACAGACACTGAGACTTCCTGTGCTCCCAAAGGCGGGGACCGGGTTCTAGGATCCTGTCCCAGGGCCTTGCTTCTGGCAGCGATATCGCTAGTGCCTCGTGTCTCTAGTGTCTCCTAACAGGTGCTTGGCCCAGGGAACGCCCCTACTCTCCCTGCGCAGCCTCCCTTTGGGCAGTAACTCTACCAACCCCTCCTCAGAGTCCCATCCACCCAGGGACCTGGACCCTGAGGTTTTCTGTGATTCGCTGGAGCAGCTGGAGCCTGAGCCGGTGAGACCAGTCACCTTTCCCCCTTTCCCACCCCACTGTGGGCCCACTCCCACCCTCTGACTCATCTTGGCAGGTTTGGGCTGAGCCGCAGGGAGTACCTGGAGGAGAGCATGACCCGAGAAACAGCCCCGTGCCCCCCAGAGAGAAAGGTGAGCTCCTGCCCAACCCCTCACCGACTTCTGTCCTTCCCTGTGGTCCTGTGCCCCAGGCCTTCTCTTGGCTGCCTTCCTAGGGCAGAGGTGAAAGTCCAGTGCTGGGCACTGAGCCAGAAGCCTCTGTCCAGGAAGGGCTGCCAACCTGCCAGATACCTGCCTGGATGGGCAAAGTCCCCACCCTCCCTCCTCTCCCCTAGGGCCACCCAGGAGTTTGCACCCTCTGCAGGTGCTGAGTAAGGCCAGCAGGATGGGAGTCCTAGCCCGGCTCTCCCACCTACAGCTGCATGGCCTCTGGAACCCCCTATTTAGAAAATCTCAGAAGACAGTGAGTTCTGCCCTCTTCCATTCTAGAACTCCTGTTGTGTTTCAGGTCCCATATGGCCATTTTCAAAAGTATCTCCTTTATTCCTCTGAGCAAGCATCCCTGTGAGGGAGATGACATCTTCCTCTAATTTTTTTTTTTTTTTTTTTTTAAGAGAATCTCACTCTGTTGCCAGGCTGGAGTGCAGTGGCTCGATCTCGGCTCACTGCAACCTCCACCTCCTGGGTTCAAGTGATTCTCCTGTGTCAGCCTCCTGGGTAGCTGGAACTATAGGTGTGTGTCACCACACCTGGCTAATTTTTGTATTTTTAGTAGAGACAGGGTTTCACCATGTTGGCCAGGATGGTCTCAATCTGTTGACCTCATGATCTGCCCACCTTGGCCTCCCAAAGTGCTGGGATTACAGGTGTAAGCCACTGCACCCAGCCTCTTCTCCTAATTTTTAGATGACAAAATGATGCCCAGAGAAATTAATGACTTTGGCTGGGCGCACTGGCTCACGCCTGTAATCCGAGCACTTTGGGAGGCCAAGGGGGGGCAGATCACCTGAGGTCAGGAGTTCAAGGCCAGCCTGGCCAACATGGTGAAACCCCGTCTCTACTAAAAATACAAAATTAGCCGGGCATGGTGGTGCTTGCCTGTAATCCCAGCTACTCGGGAGGCTGAGGCTGGAACCGGGGAGGTGGAGGCTGCAGTGAAACGAGATCATCGTACCACTGCACTCCAGCACGGGCGATAAAGCAAGACTGTCTCAAAAAAAAAAAAAAAAGTTAATGACTAAAGTCATCAGTGTCCATGCTGGGATTAAACCCCCAGCAGCCCATTACTCAGCTACACAGATGGACTTTGCAAGAATCACACTTGGTACAGGGATTGGTTTCCGATCCCACACTTTCCTGGGCTTGCCCCAGCCTGCCCCCACCCTGCCCGGAGCTGAACTGACTCCTGAGCCCCCTTCCCTGTGCATCTGTGCTCCTCAGAGGGGTTGCGGGGCAGCCTGCTGGGGCCCCAGGAATTGGACGTGTGGCTGCTGGAGACAGTTCGAGCACTACAGGAGAGCATGCAGGAGGTGCAGGGGAGGCTGCAGAGCCTGGAGAGCATGCCCCGGCCCCCGGAGCAGGTGAGTCTCCCACCCCATGGGACAAGATGACCGCAAAATCCGGTCTCTATTCTGGCTCCTCATCCAGCCCCGTTTGTTTTTGTCCTCACGCCTCCACCTGCCCACATCTGTCTCCAGATAATGGTGTGGCTCCTGCAGTTGGGATTACTGCAGGCAGGGAGGAGTAGGTGAGGGTGGAGGGGGCCTGAGGTGCCTCCACCCTGAAAGCAGAGTGGGCAGGCCCCTTTGCTTTCTCTCCTCCCTCTGCCTGGAGAGAAGCTGAGCCTCAAGACTAATCCTGCATGGGAAGGGGCATGATGTGTCTCCTCTGGGCATTGAGGATGTGGGTCCCTGGTGCCCTTCAGTCAGGATTTCCATTCCCAGAATTAGAATTCGCCCCAAACAGTTCAGCACTTGCATTGCTCCCTTCAACTCCTAGATCTGCTCTCCCCTGACACCTGGGCTCCCGCAAACTAAATAATAGCTGCCATTGCTGGAGACCCACTGGGTGCCAAACATCACAGGCCTCTCCCCACTGAATCCACACAACAGCCCTATGAGATAGGGTTTCTTTCTTTCTCCTTCCTTCCTCGTTCTTTTTCTTTCTTTTCTCTCTCTCTCTCTCTCTCTCTCTCTCTCTCTCTCTCTCTCTCTCTC
>NW_022437141.1:303060-317971 GCF_009761245.1 Sapajus apella | reverse complement strand
CTCTCTCTCTCTCTCTCTCTCTCTCTCTCTCTCTCTCTCTCTCTCTCCAGGGTCTTGCTCTGTTGCACAGGCTGGAGTGCAGTGGCAAGATCTTGGCTCGCTGCAATCTCCAACTCCCTGGTTCAAGCAACTCTGCCTCCCAAGTAGCTGGGATTACAGGCGCACGCCACCACGCCCCGCTACTTTTTTGGTGTTTTTCGTAGAGATGAGGTTTCACCATGTTGGCCAGACTGATCTCAAACTTCTGACCTCAGGCAATCCACCTGCCTTGGCCTCCCAAAGTGTTGGGATTATTGGCGTGAGCCACCATACCCAGCTGAGATAGGGTTTTTCACCTCCCTTTTAGAAGGGGAAACTAAGGCTCCCTGAGGGCACACAACCTGGGCGAGCCTCTTGGAGCTGCTGTGAGGATTCGCCGGTGCTTCCGCAGTGTCCACCACACAGAAAGCCTTCTCCAGTTGGTTCTGTTGTTAACTGCTGTTATGATTAACATTAAGTGATGGAGCAGGGAGTGGCCCCTAGTCTGTCTCCCTGCAAAGCTGGTACCCGCCATTAACTCTTAGTGGATCTGTTCTTGAAAAGCCTGAGGTAGTGGAGGCAGGAGGGGGCTGGGTTCCCAGATGTGGGGGATTTCTGGGGCGACTCCTAACCCACTCAGCACAGTGGGTGTAAGCCACAGTGTCGGGATTTCCTCAGATCCATGGTGACTAACCTTTCAACACTGCACCTCCCCCTCAACAGGGCTTTATTTTTTTTCTTTTGTTTTTTGAGATGAAGTGTCATTCTGTCGCCAGGCTGGAGTGCAGTGGTGCGATCTTGGCTCACTGCAACCTCTGCCTCCCGGGTTCAATCAATTCTCCTGCCGCAGCCTGCTGAGTAGCTGGGACTACAGGCGTAAACCACCACGCCCAGCAAATTTTTTAATTTTTAGCTCAGAGACAGAATTTCTGTTGGCCAGGATGGTCTCGATCTCTTGGCCTTGTGATCCGCCCGCCTCAGCCTCCCAAAGTGCTGAGATTACAGGAGTGAGTCACGGTGCCAGGCTTCCTTTTCTTTTTTCTTATCATTTACTACTTTTAAATGTTGAAGATTTTAAAGTAGACTACAAGCCAGCATGGTGGCTCATGCCTATAATCCTAGTACTTTGGGAGGCTGAGGCAGAAGGATCTCTTGAGTCCAGGAGTTTGAGATTAGCCTGGGCAGCATAGCAAAATCCTGTCTCAAAAAAAAAAAAAAAATTATAATTCGCGATGTTCCACCCTGAAAGAGTGGGGTTCATAGCTCTCAAAATATGAACATTTTACCTAGCCCAAACAACATTTTATTACACATAGTAATTTCTTAATGTCGTCAAATATCCAGTCTAAATTCTAATTTCTCCAATTATCCTGAAACCGCCTTTTCTGGCTCCTCTGCTTCTCCAGTCTAGGACCACAACTGCATCTGTTCCCCTTCCAATTCTCTTTTCATCTAGGCCAGTCTTTCTCCTTGCTATTGACTTGCTGACCAGTCTGGACTGGTGCCCTATAGAATGTTCCACCTTTCAAGTCTAATTAGATCCTCAGGGGTGGTTCCGCGATACGTATTTCGTGTGAACTGGAAGTTAGATCTAAGCACTGGATTAGAGTCAAATTAAACATTTTGGGCTGGGCATGGTGGCTCACACCTATAATCCCAGCACTTTGGTAGGCTGAGGCAGGCAGATGGCTTGAGCCCAGGGGTTTGAGACCTCATCTCTACAAAATCTATTTTTTAAAATTAGGGCTGGGTGTGGTGGCTCACGCCTGTAATCCCAGCACTGGGAGGGTGGATCATGAAGTCAGGAGATCGAGACCATCCTGGCTAACACAGTGAAACTCTGTCTCTACTAAAAATACAAAAAAATTTTCCGGGTGTGGTGGCAAGTGAGCTACTCGGGAGGCTGAGGCAGAAGAATCGCTTGAACTCAGGAGGCGGAGATTGCAGTGAGCCAAGATTGTGCCACTGCACTCCAGCCTGGGCAACAGAGCAAGACTCCATCTAAAAAAAAAAAAATTAGTTGGGCGTGACCACATGCACCTGTAGTCCTAGCTACTCCAGAGGCGAAAGCGGGAGGATCGCTGGAGCCCAGGAGATTCAGCCTGCAGTGAATGGTGACGGAGTCACTGTGCTCCAGCCTGGGCAACAGAGTGAGACCTTGTCTCAAAAAAACACAAACCAGGCCGGGCGCGGTGGCTCACGCCTATAATCCCAGCACTTTGGGAGGCCGAGGCGGGTGGATCACGAGGTCAAGAGATCGAGACCATCCTGGTCAACAAGGTGAAACCCCGTCTCTACTAAAAATACAAAAATTAGCTGGGCATGATGGTGCGTGCCTGTAGTCCCAGCTACTCGGGAGGCTGAGGCAGGAGAATTGCCTGAACCCAGGAGGCAGAGGTTGCAGTGAGCCGAGATCGCACCATTGCACTCCAGTCTGGGCAACAACAACGAAACTCCGTCTCAAAAAAAAAAAAAACACAAACCAGGCCGGGTGTGGTGGCTCACGCCTGTAATCCAAGCACTTTGGAGGCCAAGGCAGGTGAATCACCCGAGGTTGGGAGTTCAAGACCAGCCTGACCAACATGGTGAAACCCTGTCTTTAAAAAAACAAAAAAACAAAAACAAACAAACAAAAAACACACACACACAAACCAAAGACCGCAATATTTTGGACCAGACTACATGAGAGGTGTTTTTTTCACAGCAGAGGACACATGCCACCTGGATGTCCCACCATTAGTGGTTGTAGCATGGGCCACTGGCACCATTGTGAAGTCATGTTTTCCTTCTGCAGTTGGAGAATATCCAGTTCCCCATCAACTCCATCTGCCAGTTTTTGACAATTGCTAATCCTTGTCTGAGTCAATAATTTATTTAGTGATTGCAAAAAAAAAAGCTGACTTTTAAATTCTCTGATTCCTTTAACATCTATCAGCTATAATTTGTGTACTGTTTCCCTCATCATCTTGGGTTTCCCTGAAATACCATGGAAAGGGAGGATATGTGCTTAATTCTTTCTCTTTAGTTCTATCTATTTTTAAAGTAAGAAATTAATTTAAAAGCCACCTAAATGGTGACAAAATCTCAGTTTTCTCTTATTTTGAGTATCACTGTGGGCTCATGGGTTTCAGATTCAGTATTCCCACGAGCCACAGTCATTCTTTTTGATGTTCAGACAGTCACAACTTGGGCCATTCTGAGACACTTTCAAGCCGGGTCCTATGTTCTCATAACACGATCTGATGAATCTTTAAGAACGACCTTGCTTTCCTGTGTGACAAAGCGCCCACATTCACTCCCACCTTCCTTGCCCCAGACCTGGAATCAGCCACTTCTCCAAGAAGACTTGGCTCCTTTTTAGTGAAGAACCACACTTGGAAACTAAAATCTGGGTACCCAGGGTCCTCATTTGAAATATGCGGCACATCCTTTACAACATAGGGTCTTCGGGTCACACCAACGGTCACTGCTTTGTGGCCGGAGAAGACGGCAGAGAAGCCGCTGTTTCTACCCACAGCCCCTCCAGCCTCTCTTGACACTGGGATTGCCCTGGGGAGGGAGATGTGGGAGGGAGTTGGCATGCAACCCGTCAGGGCCACCCTGGAGGCCACTTCCCTTCTAGTGGCGCAGACTCAGCGGCAGGGTCTTCCCAATCGCCCCCTGAGTTTGGAAGCAGATTCCTAGGGAGGGCTGTGCTGAGGCCTGGACTTGTCTCTGACTCCCTCCCTCTCGGCTGCAGAGGCGGCAGCCCAGGCCCAGTGCTCGGCCATGGCCCCTTGGGCTCCCGGGTCCTGCACTGCTCTTCTTCCTCCTGTGGCCCTTCGTCGTCCAGTGGCTCTTCCGAATGTTGCGGACCCAAAAGAGGTGACTGTCAGTGGAGGGGTCTCTGCAGCCAGCTGAGACCATCTTGGTGTGCCCTGAGCCTTCCTAGGCTTTAGAAGAACAGCCTTCAAAATTCCCCCTCCCCTCAGTGTTTGCCTTCGCACCTCCTCCTCTAAAGCGGGGAGCGGGGGGCGGTCAAAGGGCGGTCACCCCTCTTTACAGCTTCCCAGGACGCTTCCTTCCCTCCCCGCCCACCCAGGCTCTCCGGGGAGGCCGCAGTTGTGGTGCACGTCCCGGTGCTGGGTTGGCCGTGACAGGGGGCGGGGCTGTTGGGTCTCAGCCCCTGCCCTCCCCATCCTCTGGGTCACCTGACTCTTCCCACCCCTGCTTCTCCCTGCGGAGGTTCAGCTCTTGGGCAAGTTGGGACTTGGGCCGGGGCCTGGAAGAATGATTGGCTGGGAGGCTGCGGGAGGGAGGCCAGGAGGCCTGGACCAGTTGGGAGGAGTGACCAGGCTCCGGGAGAGAGGTGTGAGCGCAGATTTTGCTCACCTTCCTCCCCTGCTGGCCCCCGGTGCCCCCACACACACTCAGGAACGTCTTCATTGAAGATTCACTTACAAACGAATGTTTCACTAAATAAAGGAAATCCATAATCTTCTGCTGTCTGGTCCCCTACGGAGGCAGCGGGAAGAGGGGCCGGGAGCGCGCGAGGCCCAAGTCCCTTTTCTGCTCCCCACCCAGTGCCCCCTTGATGGCCCTGAAGGAGGCCGGCGGTTGGTGTTTATGAATGAGGAATATTTTCCCTCCTCCCCGGGCGAGCGAGGGGGAAAACAGGCCTCGGTGTGGAGGGGAGTGGGAGGGTAACCAAAGGCAGCCCGGGCCGGGAGGGGGGCGCCCTCGGGAGGGCGGGACCGAGGGGTTGGCCGAGCGCGCGGCTCTGCCCGCCGCCCCGTCGGGGACGCGGGACCCAGCGAGCTGGGGGGCGGCAGGGAGGAGAGGAACACGGCTGGGCGGGGCCGGGGAGCTGGTTCGGCCCTCGCCCGAAGGGGACGGCGGCTGATCCAGCGCCGTACCGCGAGCGTAGGGATGGGGTTCGGAGCCCCGGACCCCAGAAGTGTTCCCTGCCCCCGCCTCAGCTGCCTGTTCTCGGTGCCCCACCTTGACCTCCAGGCCTGGGCCTTCCCAGGGAATTTTCTGGAAGGCCAAGGCCCAGCAAGAGCCTCGTCCTCGCCCCGCCCTGAGTAGGGGGCAGGGCCCTGCGCGCTTGGAAGCCCTCGTAGGGGTGGGCCTAGCGCCTGCAAGTGTATCGCCCTCCCGGGGGCACAGGCCAAAGGCCTTGGCCTCCGTCTGTCAGCACCAGCCCTGTCCTTGGGCCACCCTGGCTCAAGCCACGGCCCGGCCCGTATTATTCAACGGCGAAACTGGCTGCTCTGAGCGCCGCCTGGTGCCAAAGCCTCCAAGTCACCTGGCCAGGAGGAGCCCCCTCCAGCAATGGAGCCCCCCGCCATTGCTACCACCTGGGCCCTAGGACCTTCCTACCACTGGGCCGGGAAAAGGCAGTTCTGATTCCTGAGTTCCCTGTCAGCTCCTAGTCTTGACCACCGCCCCAGGCTTGGCCGTCATTGGCCCTACCGGAAGCCACAGCCACTCTAGTCGTCCCTCCTCTCCAAGCCGTGAAGGCATCCCTGAGGCTAGACGGTGCTGCTCTGCATGGCTCAGGCCAGGGTCACAGGCACAGGCTGAACAGCCCCTGTTACAAGGCTGGACTGCAGCAAGCAGGACGCACCACGCAGGGCCACCTTGGTGGGGGACGCAGGTGGGGAGGGGGGTGCTGAAGCCAGCTCCACCACTTTCACAGTAGCTGTGGAACATGGGCAAGATTCTTAACTGCTCTGAGCTTGGGTGGCCTTGTTTGTGAAATAGGGTTGATCTCTTCGTCATAAAGCAGTCCTGGGATTTAGCTGTGACAGGGCACGTTAAATGCCTGGCAAAGGGTTAAAACCCAGCTAATAGATTGCCTGGCCCCTTGACAGAATCCTAGAATTCAGGCCGGGCGCGGTGGCTCATGCCTGTAATCCCAGCACTTTGGGAGGCTGAGGCAGGTGGATCACAAGGTCAAGAGATCGAGACCATCCTGGTCAACATGGTGAAACACCGTCTCTACTAAAAATACAAAAAAAATCAGCTGGGCATGGTGGCGCGTGCTGTAATCCCAGCTACTCAGGAGGCTGAGGCAGGAGAATTGCCTGAACCCAGGAGGCGGAGGTTGCGGTGAGCCGAGATCGCGCCATTGCACTCCAGCCTGGGTAACAAGAGCAAAACTCTGTCTCAAAAAATAAATAAATAAATAAAATTCTACAATCTATTCGTCTGTCCACTTCTCCCCTAATATGACAAATGAGACCATAAGTGGAGCCCCGTCCAGGACACTGAGGCTGGGCTCAGCTGCACCTTCCAAATGCCCTAACTGGGGGTACCCCAGAATCCTCTGGAGTCTGAAGAAGTGGTAACAATTTGGAGGTCTCTGATAACCAAGTTCTCTGCAAAACCCCTTTTCCTCTAGGAGTGCTCTGAGGGGCAGTTCCTGCTCTCAGGAAGCCTCCTAAGGGATGAAGTCATACGGAGGGGGAAGCTTTTCAGGTGGACCCGAGTTCTTGGAAGCCCAGAGAAAACAAACCAGGGTGTTGATTTTCAGAACATCTAGCTGTGCCCAGAGGCCCACGTGCTTGTGACTCCCGTTGGAGGCATCTCCACTGGCTGTGTCCATCACCACTGGCCCCAGACCCCATATCTCATACTGCCCAGAGTCACCGAGGTCCCAGACTAGTCCCTTCCTGGCACATGATGCTTGGTCTTCCTAAAATGCCCTTGCATGCCACTTTGCCTGAACACTCTTCATCCTTCAGAGCCAGCCAGGAAGTCACTTGCTCCTGACACCTGTCCACAATTCCCAGCTCCCACGCACTCGGCTCATCAGCTCCCACCAGGATTTCCCTCACTTGCCATCTTGGCTGGCTGTGGTCTGACGGCCTCTCCACAGTCCATGAGCAATGTGAAGGCAAGGATGGCATCCCACCTCTCTTTGTACCCTCCTGTCTGCCAAATGATATAGAGGCTGAATAAGGTTGAAGCTGTTAGGAATGAAAAGAACGAAATCCAGTTTTCCCGATTTTAAGAAAAAACAGGGTTTTGTGTTTGTGACAAAGAAAAATGGCATGGGGAGGTCACAAAGACCCGAGCTCTCTAGCCAGGACTGCCCCTTGGATATCATGTGACCTTGGACAAGTCACTTATTTTCTGGCGTCTTAGAGATGCCTTATCTGTAAAATGGAGACAGTCATTCCTATCGTGCCTAACTCGCCAGGCTGTGGTGAGGTCACATGGCTCTGTGCGTAAAAGGTGCACAGTGCAAACGGGCTGGAATGTCAGGGATGCTATTAAGGAAGCAGTAAGAAGAGAGGGTCACTGGGTGTGTGGCAAGGGAGAGTGGAAAGGGCGCTTTAGGCCCTGGTGACTGGTATGGAGGGTTCTCTGGGTCCTCTCAGTCCGTTTTTGGAGGGCTGGGGGCTTGAGTCTGGATAATTTATCTCTGAGAAACTACGCCCCAGGGAAAATCGGCCTCCCAGCCCAGCGCCAGAATCCCCTGCCACAAGTTTAGGGGCAAGGCCTCCTTCATGCTTCCCTCCCAGTCTTGCCCAGTGCCCACTGATGAAGAAGGGCCTCTGCGGATTAGACCTGCTTCCCTCTCGGATAGCCAGGGCTGATGATTTCAACTCAGTATTCATAACGAATCCCTCCCCAACAAACAGCCTCATGGCCGGCCCGGACCTCCCCTGTCCCGGCTCAGGAAATGATCCCAGTCGGAAGTGAAAAGACCAAATCGGCCCCAGGAGGCCATTTTCTTCGACAGAAGATGAGGCCTGGGGGCGAGGCCTTCACCCCCCTTCCCCCCACCCGCGCTTTCCGATCTCGGCCCAGGGAAGAGGCTTGGCCGCGAATCACCAGTCTGCATTGGACCCTGGGGCGGGGTGGTTTTAAAGACCAGGCTGAGGCTGGGACTCGGTCACTTTCACCTAAGGGTCCCGAGGCCAGTCCGGGGGTCGGCGTCACCGGGACTCGAACCCGCCCTTTCGTCTTCCGAGGCCTAGTGCGAGCTTGCTGCACTAAAGGCAGTCACACTGTCCCTTTAAGGCGGCACTTTTTATTCTTCATTTGTTTACTTCTTCATGCGCTTTTCGTTTTTAACAAAATGTACTCGCGATATCCTTCCGCAAGTGTCAGTCTCGGGCACTCACCACTCGCCTTGAAGCCGTTTCTATAATCTTAAGACTCGCAAGTAAGCAACCGTGAGCCGACATCTCTCTTTATAGAATTTAATTCTTTTACATTTTAGGGACTACTTTTTAGGAATAAACCATTCTTGCGTTAGTTAATAAAGGTTCATAACCTTCGGAACCCTTCCGCTGAGAACAGAATACGATAATAGCCTTTATAACGCACCTTTTCATAAAAATATTCTGTGTGCATTCTCACAGGCCATCGAATCTTCTCGTATTCCAGAAACAGAATGGTACGGTCCAGAACCCGCCCCATCTTCTCTGCGATTGGCTATCCTTCTTCAGCGAGTCTTGTGACTTTTGACCAATGGTCGCTCGCGTTTCTTTAGCGAGGGCTAAGCGATGGAAGGAGGCAGCCTGGGTGACACCCCCTACGCGTTCTGGGATTGGCTACGTCGCACGGCGCGCGAGGACGGCGGGCCCGAAAGATAAGAACTACGACTCCCGGCTCCCCACGATGGAAACTCTATTACGCATGCGCACGGGCGGAGCGAACACGCTTCTATATAAAAGGGGCGCAGAGGGCTGGGAGGCAGCAGTTGGAAGTTGGCAGGTGGAGAGGCAGGTTGAGAGGGAAAGTCGGGGGAGGAGGCGGAAGAGGAGCTGTGGGAAGGGGGAGGAGGGAGGGAGGAAAAGAGGAGGCGGAGGAGAACTGAGCAGAGCAGAGCATCGAGCCAAAGGGGAGATGAGTTTGTCTGTCCTCTGCTGAGGCTCCGGCCGGGCCTAGGGAACTGGGAGCTTGGGTTGAAGCGACACCCGTGGAAGTGGGAGGAGGTGACTCCGGGACTTTAACCCCTTGTGGGCTTTGCGGCAGGGGATTTAACCCTTTGTGGATCTTGCCCCTCGGAGGCAGCGTCATCGGTAGTTTTAACCCCTTCGGGGCTGGGTTTCACCCAGTGGACTTACCCTCATCACCTTGCTCACCAACTCCTTTATTGTTGGGGTGCTCCGCTTGGAGGTTTGAGGCCCACCTCCGCACATTACGTACTGTTCCTGCCGCTGCACCCCCTTGGACCCGCTAGCTGGCCGCACTGTGGGCGCTTAACCCTTTACTGACTTGAGCTCCCTAGATTGCTATTGGAGTTTGCTGATAGAAGGACTGGCTAAAGGCGTCACTGCAGTAACTACAAACTGAAGAGGACTCTGTTGGACTTTTTTTTTTTTTTTTTAAGAACAACCCATTTTTTCCCTAAAGGACTTACTAGCCAAAATTTCTCAAACTTCGAGGACTCTACTAGCCATGGCCGAGCCATTCTTGTCAGAATATCAACACCAGCCTCAAACTAGCAACTGTACAGGTGCTGCTGCTGTCCAGGAAGAGCTGAACCCTGAGCGCCCCCCAGGCGCGGAGGAGCGGGTGCCCGAGGAGGACAGTAGGTGGCAATCGAGAGCGTTCCCCCAATTGGGTGGCCGTCCGGGGCTGGAGGGGGAAGGGAGCCTGGAGTCCCAGCCGCCTCCCTTGCAATCCCAGGCCTGTCCAGAATCCAGCTGCCCGAGAGAGGAAGAGAAGGGCCAGAATGGGGACGACTTGTCCGCTGGCGGCGACTTCCCGCCGCCGGCAGAAGGGGAACCGATGCCCGAAGCCAAGTTGCTCGCCCAGCCTTGTCATGACTCTGAGTCCAACAAGTTGGGGGCTCCTGTCGCAGGGGGCGAAGAGGAGTGGGGACAGCAGCAGAGACAGCTGGGCAAGAAAAAACATAGGAGACGCCCGTCCAAAAAGAAGCGGCATTGGAAACCGTACTACAAGCTGACCTGGGAGGAGAAGAAAAAGTTCGACGAGAAACAGAGCCTGCGAGCTTCGAGGATCCGAGCCGAGATGTTCGCAAAGGGCCAGCCCGTCGCGCCCTATAACACCACGCAGTTTCTCATGGATGATCACGACCAGGAGGAGCCGGATCTCAAAACCGGTCTGTACTCCAAGCGGGCCGCCGCGAAATCCGACGACACCAGCGATGACGACTTCATGGAAGAAGGGGGTGAGGAGGATGGGGGCAGCGACGGGATGGGAGGGGACGGCAGCGAGTTTCTGCAGCGGGACTTCTCGGAGACATACGAGCGGTACCACACGGAGAGCCTGCAGAACATGAGCAAGCAGGAGCTCATCAAGGAGTACCTGGAGCTGGAGAAGTGCCTCTCGCGCATGGAGGACGAGAACAACCGGCTGCGGCTGGAGAGCAAGCGGCTGGGCGGCGACGACGCGCGTGTGCGGGAGCTGGAGCTGGAGCTGGACCGGCTGCGCGCTGAGAACCTCCAGCTGCTGACCGAGAACGAACTGCACCGGCAGCAGGAGCGAGCGCCGCTTTCCAAGTTTGGAGACTAGACGGAAACTTTTTGGGGGAGGGGGCAAAGGGGACTTTTTACAGTGATGGAATGTAACATTATATACATGTGTATATAAGACAGTGGACCTTTTTATGACACATAATCAGAAGAGAAATCCCCCTGGCTTTGGTTGGTTTCGTAAATTTAGCTATGATGTAGCTTGCGTGCTTTCTCCTGTTCTTTAATTATGTGAAACTGAAGAGTTGCTTTTCTTGTTTTTCTTTTTAGTTTTTTTCTTAATGTGAAAGTAATTTGACCAAGTTATAATGCATTTTTGTTTTTTAAAAAATCCCCTCCTTAAACGGAGCTATAAGGTGGCCAAATCTGAGAAACAGATTCATTTTAGTTATAATAAATTTAATATTTGTAAATGTAACAGTTTCAGTGTGATTTCTAGAGCTAATTCAAAATAGTATTGACTTATGTGACTGCATTTTTGGGGAGGGGTACTGAAATTGTTAAATTTGTCAGTTTGCAAAAATATCAATTTTTAATGGGAGAATTTCAATTTGCCAGTTTTTTCCTTGAATGAGTTTAAGTATGCTACAATATACACTTCAGGCAAAATATAATGATTTAATTATCTTCAATACTTAAGTGTGCTTGCTTTCTAGTGCCTTGGTTTTCTTTCTTGATGCTGGAAAAATAAACCAGTGTTGAGTGTTTAGGTGAGTAGAACGTGGCTACAATCTGAAATTTTAAATCTAACTCCCTCGTCCATTCAAAAAAGCCTAAAAACAAAAAATGTAAACCGAATTTGGCAGTTAGTTAGGTTAGACAACTGACAGCCCCATTTCATTCCTAACAAGTTGGTTTTCTGTCATCTCTTCCTTCCCACCCCCCACCCCCCATAAGGCTGGAAGAGGTTCTTGGCAAACTTCTTAGTGCACGTAATGGTTAATTTGTCGGGCGGCTTGTTAAGATGTTCAGAGGTAGGAAATACTGGATTTATGAGGGAAATGGCTGTTTGGGGGATACCAAGGACTTACCCTGATCATCCGATTCTTAAGTGCTCTCTATGGGGAAAAAAAAAAAAAAAAGCAATAGGAGCCATCCACCTTTCCATGTGGGTCAAACTAAAATTAGAAATGTCCCCTCACTGCAGATCAAATGTAAAGCTTCCAGTTAAGGAGCTAAAGGAGGTCCTCAGCTGAATGAGGAACCCTGTGCATTCCCTTGCACAGCCCTATTCTAAATTGCCTAAACTATGCTGATGGCTGCTTAGGTTCTTGAGTAGCTCTGCCCTTAAATGCAGGGAGGCCCTAATAACTAATTTTTGCCCCAAAATCAAAATAGAACTTACGAGATTATTCCCTCCTGTCACTTTGGTTAACCCAGCCCTTCACCTGCCCTGTGTCAGTGTTGCCCGAGGGCAACTGCATTGCTCAAAACACTAGCATAGGGGTTCCTTAACTTGGGACCTTAGAAACCATTGTGGGCCTTGGGGTCCATGAACCCCATGAAATTATTTGTAGACTTGTGTTATACGTACATTTTTCTAGCGGGAAGGTTCAAGAGATTCATAGGATTGTCACACTCCTTGAAGCATAAGAACCCCTGCAGGGAAGGGGGAAGAAAACCCTCCCATTAGGAAGCATGCTTTTGCAGTTAAATGGCGATGGTGGAGGTGACAGACTTCAAGAGTAAAATGCATTTTGTGATGCATAAGAAGCATACACAAATCAATAAATCAAGGGAGATTAAACCAGTAGGACTGATTCAGGGCCTTCAAAGCTGGACTGAGTTGGTCCTGTTCTGGCACATATGGTCCACTGGAGACAATATATGATCGTGTTTTTCTTTGGTCTGAAAATTATATTAAACGTTTATTTTGAAATAGTTTTCATCGTGTTTTTAATTTTTCTTCTGCTATGACGTCATGCAGCAGCCCCAGAAAAACAGCTGCTTGGAAAGGCAGCAACAGTGCCCTCTGGCTTTACAGTGCAGAGCTGAAGCCTCATTTTGACTGCACTATAGGATGCAGCAGTGATCATCTCTGATACTGGACCCTCTTCTTTAAGAGGGATTCAACTACCGGGCATGGTGGCTCACGCCTGTAATCCAAACACTCTGGAGGCCAAGGCGGGCGGATCGCCTGAGGTCGGGAGTTCAAAACCAGCCTGACCAACATGGTGAAACCCCCATCTTTAAAATATAAAAAAAAAATAATTTTTAAAAAGGGATTCAACTATAAAAATCTTATTTCCTCTAATATTAGAAAAACGATATTTATAAAATGAATCTTGGAAGGACTAGAAATGCCTTTAATCATCAGAAAAAGTATGTTTTAGAAAACAAATTCAGTCCAGTCTTAAAATATACAAGTATCTAGTCATAAGTAACTCTCATACACTACTTCACTATTACTTCAATTTACCTTAAGCTATGCAAGTATGTCTGAATTTTGTTTTCAAAGCCACTAGCATTTTACCTTTTTTGCATTTATTTATTTTGAAACAGAATCTCACTCTGTTGCCCAGGCTGGAGTGCAATGACGCAATCTCAGCTCACTGCAATCTCTGCCTCCCAGGTTCAAGCAATTCTCCTGTCTCAAACTCCTGAGTAGCTGGGATTACAAGCACGCGCCACCATGCCTGGCTAATTTTTGTATATTTAGTAGAAATGAGGTTTCATCATGTTGGCCAGGCTGGTTTCCAACTCCTGACCTCACTATCTGCCCACCTTGGCCTCCCAAAGTGCTGGGATTACAGGTGTGAGCCACGGTGCCCGACTGTGCATTTATATTCTTACAATGATGTGGTTTATTCAGAATTTAAGTTTTCTATTAATACTTTCTATACTTTTTTAATAGTTTTTTTTTGGGGGGGGTCAGGGTCTTACTCTGTCGCCTAGGCTGGAGTGCAGTGTTGTGATCTCAACTTACTGCAACCTCCACCTCCCAGGCTTGAGTGCAGTGGCATGATCTCGGCTCCCTGCAACCTCCGCCTTCTGGGCTCAAGCGATTCTCCTGCCTCAGCCTCCTATAAGTAGCTGGGATTATAGACACGTACCACCATGACTAGCTAATTTTTATGTTTTTAGTAGAGATGGGGTTTCATCATGTTGGCCAGGTTAGTCTTGAACTCCTGACCTCGTGATCCATCCGCCTCAGCCTCCCAAAGTGCTAGGATTACAGGTGTGAGCCACAGGGCCCAGCCCTCCCTCCTTTATTTATTTTTTTAAGAACTGGGGTTTCAGCAGAGCACAGTGACTCACACCTGTAATCCTAGCACTTTGGAAGGCCAAGGCAGGCACAATGCTTGAGTTCAGTAGTTTGAAACCAGCCTTATGGGTAACATAGTGAAACCCCGTCTCAAATAAAAAAAAGAATTGGGGTCTCCCTCTGTTGCTCAGGCTAGAGTGCAGTGGCACTATCATATCTCACTGCAGCCTCAAATTCCTAGGCTTAACTGATCCTCCTACCTCAGGTTCCTGAATAGCTGGAAATAAAGACGGGTGCCAACACATCCAACTGATTTACCTATATTAACAGGGGGCTTTGAAGACAAATGATCCCCAAGCCCACTCTAGCCTTTCACTAAAGTCCTCTGCCAAGCATTTTAACTGAGCTGCTCAAAAGACCAGGCTTACAAATTAGCAATTTCAGTTTGTTCTTTTTCCTACTGAGGCCTAGGTATTCAATCAGGAAAAATTGCTTCCCAAACTGTCACAGCTAGCTGAGCAGCTTTTCTTAAGAGTCCTCAGGAGACAGAGTCCTTTAGACTTCAGAGTTTTAGGAGAGAGAGCCAGGAAGTTCCAGATTGGTTTAGTTCTGAAAAACAGACTAGGTATCTCTAAAGAGAGGCGGCATAATAAAGATTAGACAGGCCAGGCAGAGTAGCTTCATGCCTGTAACCCTAACACTTGGAAGCCGAGGCAGGAGGGTCACTTTAGTCCGCGCTGGAGACCAGCCAGCCAGGCCAACATGGCAAAACCCTGTCTCTACTAAAAATACAAAAATTAGACAGACGTGATGGCGGGCACCTGTAATCCCAGCTACTCGGGAGGCTGGGGCAGGAAAATTGCGTGAACCTGGGAGGCAGACGTTGCAGTGAGTCAAGATCATGCCACTGCACTCCAGCCTGAGCAACAGAGCAAGACTTTGCTTGGATAAAAGTAAATAAATAGGCCGGGCGCGGTGGCTCAAGCCTGTAATCCCAGCACTTTGGGAGGCTGAGGCGGGTGGATCCCGAGGTCAAGAGATCGAGACCGTCCTGGTCAACATGGTGAAACCCCGTCTCTACTAAAACTACAAAAAATTAGCTGGGCATGGTGGCGCGTGCCTGTAGTCCCAGCTACTCAGGAGGCTGAGGCAGGAGAATTGCCTGAACCCAGGAGGCGGAGGTTGCGGTGAGCCGAGATCGCGCCATTGCACTCCAGCCTGGGTAACAAGAGTGAAACTCCGTCTCAAA